>NC_090646.1:552334634-552635349 GCF_040937935.1 Hyperolius riggenbachi
AATGCACCCAGGGCGAGGGTGTAAAAATTGCGCCCCTCCCCCCCTAGGTTAGATAGGTAGGTGCCTCTCAGTATAGGTTAGATTAGGTAGGTGCCCCCTAGTATAGGCTAGATTAGACAGGTGCCCCCCAGAATAGGTTAGATTAGGTAGCTGCCCCCCAGTATAGGTTAGATAAGGTAGCTGCCCCCCCCAGTATAGGTTAGGTAGGTGCCCCCCAGTATAGGTTAGGTAGGTGCCCCCCAGTATAGGTTAGATAGGTAGCTGCCCCCCAGTATAGGTTAGATTAGGTAGCTGCCCCCCAGTGTAGGTTAGATAGGTAGCTGCCCCCCCAGTGTTGGTTATATTAGGTAGCTGCCCCCCAGTGTAGGTTAGATAGGTAGCTGCCCCCCAGTGTAGGTTAGATAGGTAGCTGCCCCCCAGCGTAGGTTAGATTAGGTAGGTGCCCCCCAGTGTAGGTTAGATAGGTAGCTGCCCCCCAGCGTAGGTTAGATTAGGTAGCTGCCCCCAGTATAGGTTAGATAGGTAGCTGCCCCCCAGTGTAGGTTAGATTAGGTAGCTGCCCCCAGTATAGGTTAGATAGGTAGCTGCCCCCCAGTGTAGGTTAGATTAGGTAGGTGCCCCCCAGTGTAGGTTATATAGGTAGGTGTCCCCCAGCGTAGGTTAGATTAGCAGCTGCCCCCCAGCGTAGGTTAGATTAGGTAGGTGCCCCCAGAATAGGTTAGATAGGTAGATGCCCCCAATAATGGAGGGGGGAGCCGCAGGGAGGGCAGCCCGACCTCTCCCTCCCTCTCCTCTCCCGGGCGCCCTCCGTGCTCCCCCCTCAGATGCAGAGTCCGTGAGCAGCAGGGAAGCGCTGTTTACAACTCACCGGCTGCCTGGCTCCAAGCGCTGCTCTCTCGCCGCTGGTCTCCTCTCTCTGTATACATACTGATACACGCTGCTTCCGGCTACAGGAAGCAGCGTGTATCAGTACGTATACAGAGAGAGAGAGGAGACCAGCGGCGAGAGAGCAGCGCTGGAGCCAGGCAGCCGGTGAGTTGTAAACAGCGCTTCCCTGCTGCTCACGGACTCTGCATCTGAGGGGGGAGCACGGAGGGCGCCCGGGAGAGGAGAGGGAGGGAGAGGTCGGGCTGCCCTCCCCGCGGCTCCGGCTCCCCCCTCCATTATAGCGCCCCCCTCCCAACAGCGCCCCGGGCGGCGGCACGCTCCGCACGGGGCAAGAAACGGGGCTGAAGCTTGTGTACATAAGCATTCACCTGTTTCACCCATGTTTGTCCCTTGTGGTGGCATACAGGATATCTATCACCCATGAAGTGCTTTACAAATGTTATTGTATATGTTACGGCTAGATTACGAAGTTAGCCACTTTGGGACCTGGCCTGCATATATGCAAAATGGCTGATTGATGCTGCCAATGCAAGAAGCCCTTATTCTTTCAGGCTCTGGCTGGCTAGAACTTGACCTGACAAGAGCTGGTTGGCCAAGTTTAGAAGTAAGGTATTCATGCAGCAGACGGTTGCAAAGGAGCCAACTACACGTCATCTACATTCCCTGGCTCTGGCTCCACCTCATGCCCTTTGACCCTATGTGTCCACTCATATAGGGCAACCTGTGCCTGCATTCTCTGCCTCTCGTGTGTGTGTGTGTGTGTGTGTGTGTGTGTGTGTGTGTGTGTGTGTGTGTGTGTGTGTGTGTGTGTGTGTGTGTGTGTGTGTGTGTGTGTATGTGTTTGTGTGTGTAGTTGGCTGCAGTAGCCAGCCACTTCACATATTGGCTGGCCAGAACCCTAAGTGGCTATATATACTGTATACAATGGCAGTGTCATTTCTATATTTTAAAGCATAGCTAATATTGGTAATGCAAGTGTATTGCATTGTTGATTAGGTTTACATTCAATACATTTTATTCATGCTTAAAGGACATCCAAGGCGAAAATAAACTGAAGAGAAAATCAATAGTATCTATCCTCCTTCTCTTAAAAATGACTTTTGTAGATATCACACAGTTTTATTTTATATTTAAATCTAGTTTTTAAGCTTTTACTGTTTCATTTTCTCTGCTCAATGACACCTTCCATCAAGTATGGTAGAGCTCAAATCTATGAATTATTGACCCTTTTTATCTATTTCCTTCTCCAGGAAGCCATGTACTGATAGGAAAGTATTTTATGGCTGTAATTACTTATCAATGAGGGTTATGCTACAGTCTGACCCAGTTCGATACAGTCCCGACCCAGATAGAAGCTGTTACTTGCATACCTGATATTTAACTCTTTCAGGCAGAGAGAGGCAGAGAGAGAAAAAAAGGAACACAGCCTAGTTATTTGCGTGCTTGGCACTTCACATACACATGTCTATCTCATCATGTCACGTCACCTCAGTTGTCCTATAAACATTTCTGCCGCCCGGACGTGAAGCTCACATCTGTGCGGCTGCTCTGCCACGATGCCGTGCTTCGGCGCGCTCCTGCACGCAATCGCGGACGAGCTGTCCCCTGGTAGCCCTGGGATCAGTGAACGGGAACATGGTTCTTGATCACCGATCCGTGTCCCCAGCAGAAAAACTGAAGCGCTCTTACAAGAGTCTTCAGTCTTTCTGCACGTAAAATTTTCCAAGTCCCCCTTGTGCTTCCGGTTAGCGAGAAGCACAAGGAGGAAAAAAAACTCAAATAGTAAAACTACATCTACATATTTTTTACATTACAATTTACACATATAATAACATAAAAAATTAACAGTTTATTTCCCACACCAGACTATTACCCAAATAAAATTTTTAATGGAGAAAAAAAATTACAATAAAAAAAAGACATAAATAGTTAACTAAGGGTCTGAACTTTTTAAATATGCATTTGAAGGGGGTATACTACAAACATTTTTTAAGTTATAAGCTTGTAAATAGTGATGGACGCAAAACGGAAAAAATGCACCTTTATTTCCAAATAAAATATTGGCGCCATACAGTGTGATAGGGACAAAATTTAACCACTTCCCGACCGCCTAACGCACAGAGGCGGCCGGGAAGCGGACCCCGCAAGGACCAGCTCATGCCCAAAGGCGGCGGTCCTTGTAGGGGCATGGGCGGAGCGATCGCGTCATCCGTGAAGCGATCCTCCGCCGGCGCCTGTCTCCGCTCACCCGCCGCAACATCCCGCCGGCCATACGGAAGCGCCGGCGGGATGTTAGCCCTACGATCGCCGCATACAAAGTGTATAATACACTTTGTAATGTTTACAAAGTGTATTATACAGGCTGCCTCCTGCCCTGGTGGTCCCAGTGTCCAAGGGACCACCAGGGCAGGCTGCAGCCACCCTATGTCGAAGCCAAGCACACTGACTTCCCCCCCCCGCCACAGATCGCCCACAGCACCCCTCAGACCCCCCCCCCCTGCCCACCCCCCAGACCCCTGTTTACACCCAATCACCCCCCTAATCACCCATCAATCACTCCCTGTCACTATCTGTCTACGCTATTTTTTTTAACCCTAAACTGCCCCCTGGGGACTCCTGATCACCCCCCACCCCTCAGATTCTCCCCAGACCCCCCCCCCCAGACCCCCCCCTCTGTGTACTGTATACCTCTATCCCCCTGATCACCTTTCAATCACCTGTCAATCACCTGTCAATCACCCATCAATCACCCCCTGTCACTGCCACCCATCAATAAGCCCCTAACCTGCCCCTTGCGGGCAATCTGATCACCCACCCACACCAATGAGGTGACAAAAAATAAAATCTTCTATGAACTCGCCATACACCTAACGGAATACCTTGGGGTGTCTTCTTTCTAAAATAGGGTCACTTGTGGGGTTCCTATACTGCCCTGGAATTTTAGGGGCCCTAAACCGTGAGGAGTAGTCTAGAAAACAAATGCCTCAAAATGACCTGTGAATAGGACGTTGGGCCCCTTAGCGCACCTAGGCTGCAAAAAAGTGTCACACATGTGGTATCGCCGTACTCAGGAGAAGTAGTATAATGTGTTTTGGGGTGTATTTTTACACATACCCATGCTGGGTGGGAGAAATCTCTCTGTAAATGGACAATTGTGTAAAAAAAAATCAAACAATTGTCATTTACAGAGATATTTCTCCCACCCAGCATGGGTATGTGTAAAAATACACCCCAAAACACATTATACTACTTCTCCTGAGTACGGTGGTACCACATGTGTGGCACTAGTGTTGCTCGGATACCTCGTTATCCTATTCGAGTTTGGTCAAATTCGGATAGTAAACTATCCGAATTCACTCGAAGTCGGATATCCGATGTAATCGAATATCCGATTCGACCTCGGATATCCGACGTCACTATCCGAGTCTGTATTCGAGTAAAATATTCGAGCTGGCCTTAAATAGCTTGTAAAACTTGTTTGGAGGTCAATGATGCATGAAACCACCTTTTTTATGAAGAAAAACATCAAGTGATTATGTGATGATGTAGTAGTTATAAAAAAGGTCTCAAAAAAAGTAAATTAACTTCATGAAAAGTGTTTGCATGAGAAGGTGTGTCCAAAATGGTTGTTGGAAGTCTTCATTTACGTCGTCTTCATCTTCTTCTTCTATATCTTCTTCTTCTTCTTCTATATCTTCTTCTTCTTCTTCTATATCTTCTTCTTCTTCTTCTTCTTTATCTTCTTCTATATCTTCTTGTTCTATATCTTCTTCTTCTTCTTCATCTTCTTCTATATCGTCTTCTTCGATATCTTCTTCTTCTATATCTTCTTCTTCTTCTATATCTTCTTCTTCTTCTTCTATATCTTCTTCTTCTATATCTTTTTCTTCTATATCTTCTTCTTCTATATCTTCTTTTTCTATATTTTCTTCTTCTATATCTTCTTCTTCTTCTTCTTCTATATCTTCTTCTTCTTCTTCTATATCTTCTTCTTCTATATCTTCTTCTTCTATATCTTCTTCTTCTTCTTCTTCTATATCTTCTTCTTCTTCTTCTATATCTTCTTCTTCTTCTTCTATGGGCCTGATTCACAAAGCGGTGCAAACTTTTTCGCGGACTTTTGCGCACGCAAAGTGCCGCGATTCGCGTGATCGCGGACTTTTGCGCGCGCAATTTGCCGCGTTTTGCGCGCATCGTGGCAAATTGTGCGCGCAAAAGTCCGCGATCGCGCGAATCGCAGCACTTTGCGTGCGCAAAAGTCCGCGAAAAAGTTTGCACCGCTTTGTGAATCAGGCCCAATATCTTCTTCTTCTTCTATATCTTCTTCTTCTATATCTTCTTCTTCTTCTATATCTTCTTCTTCTTCTTCTTCTTCTTCATAATCTTCTTCTTCTATATCTTCTTCTTCTATATCTTCTTCATCTTCTTCTATATCTTCTTCTTCTTCTTCTTCTTCATCTTCTTCTATATCTTCTTCTTCTATATCTTCTTCATCTTCTTCATCTTCTATATCTTCTTCTTCTATATCTTCTTCTTCTTCTATATCTTCTTCATCTTCTTCTATATCTTCTTCCTCTATATCTTCTTCATCTTCTTCTTCTTCTCTATCATTATATTATGTGTGTTGGTTTTCCTTTCTTTTGTAATATTTTTTTTTACTTCATTTGTGGAAATATTTTATTGTAATAACACCATAGTGATATTTGTGTTGATGGAATAATAGGTAGGTAGTGGCACATTGCAAGCCACAGCGCCTTTTTCTGTGTACCCTGGCGGTGGTAAAACACAGACATCAGCAGGAGGAGGAAGTAGTTGCAGGCTTGCAGCTATTTGTAGTGTGTGGTAATAGTCGGTACTCGGTAGGAGAGTGGGTAGGCAGGTGGCAGCAGACAATAGTTCTTCTTCTGTTCTCCCTGGCAGTGGTAGCAGCACACAGACAGCAGAAGCTCAATGCAGCTACAGGAGGAGGAGTAATGTGTGTCAGGCAGTGTGATGTGACTGACATAATAGGCCCTGGTACCTAGCGGTGGTACCAGGGCCATAAATGAACATCATGAGGTTCCAGACAATTGGGACAGCACAGTTTTCAACCCGGACACCTCTAAAATAATTACAATTTTTTTTTTTTCAAATTAATGCAGCTATTTTTGAGCGTAATAGCTGGTGGCGCTTGGGCAGCAGATCCTTGTAATGTGGCAGTGGAAACACACAGACAGCAGGATGAAATATAACAGCAGCAGCAGCAGCAGGTGTATGTGTGTGTGCCAGTCGTCACTTCATGTACCCCTCTCGCCGACAACAGGGGCCATGAATTCTTCCACCCAAGCCTGGTTCATTTTGAGAAACGTCAGCCTGTCCACAGACTTGTGAGACAGACGAGATCGCTTCTCTGTGAGGACTCCACCGGCTGCACTGAAGCAACGCTCTGACAGTACGCTGGAAGGGGGGCAGGAGAGCACTTCCAGGGCGTACTGCGCAAGCTCGCTCCAGATCGGCAGGTGCTTGATCCAATACTCCATGGGATCAACAGGGGCCACACTGTCAAGCCCGCTGAAGGACCCCATGTAGTCAGCCACCATGCGGGTCAAGCGCTGCCTGTGACTGGAGAAGGATGCTGCTGCAGGCACCTCCTCTCTAGTCCTTGGCAGCTCTACACTCATGTAGAGCTCTTGGGTCAGAGACAGCAGGTCTGTGGTGCACGAGCGCTTGCTGCTGGTGGATGCAGGCACCTGCTGCTGCCTCTGTGCTGGCTGGACAGTGGGGGTGGATGTCTGAGGGAAGGCTTCCTCCAAGCGCTTAACAAGGGACAGCTGCAAATCCCTCATTTGTTGTGCACGGTCTCCTCCTGCAGGCAGGAACTGGCTGAGCTTCCCCTTCAGACGTGGGTCCAGCATCATGCAGATCCAGATGTCCTCCCTCTGCTTCATCTGGATCACCCTTAGGTCCTTGCGCAGGCACCTCAGCATGTGCGCTGCCATTGGGAAGAGTCTGGCCACGTCTGTTGGCACATCATCGGCATCCCCAGAGCCAAGAGTGCTGTCCTCCTCTTCCTCTGCCCCCTCCACCTCATCCTCTCTCCACCCCCGCACCAGTCCAGCTGCGCTCTGCTGCTCCCCCTCATCAGCAGCAAGGTCAGGGACCTCCACCAACTCCGAGCCCTCCTCCTCAGAGGTGGCCTGTGAAGCTGCCTGCAGCTCCTGCTGGTCCAAGGCTGCCGCTCCCTCTTCCACCAGTGCATACAGGGCCCTGTCCAGCACACACACCAAGGGGACCCACTCGCACACCATTGCATGGTCCCTGCTCACCATGTTGGTGGCCTGCAGGAAGGGTGCCAGGACTGAGCACACCTGCTGCATGTGCCCCCAGTCCTCCGTGGAGATGATGGACGGGAGGTTGGTGGCGGCACGCCCAGTTGCAGTGAGGAAGGCAACTGTTGCTCGTGCAACGTACTGGCTGACAGCCTGCCTCTGTTCAACCAGACGCTCCAACATCGCCAGGGTGGAGTTCCAGCGAGTTGGAACATCGAGCATGAGCCGGTGCTGTGGCAGGTGCAGCTCCTTCTGCACCTCTTCCAGGCTCGCCACGGCTGCAGGCAAGTGCCAGAAGTGACGCACAACCTTCCTTGCTGCCTCAAGGAGTCGGTCCATCCCCTGGTAGGTCCGCAGGAACTTTTGGACTACCAGGTTCAGGACGTGCTCCAGGCAGGGGATGTGGGTCAGGTCTCCCCTGCTGATGGCAGCGACCAGGTTTGCCCCATTGTCGGACACCACCTCTCCGACTCTGAGGCATCTGGGGGTCAGCCAATTCCTCTCCTGCTCTCGGAGTTTGGCCAGGACGTGGTTCGCCGTCAGTTTGGTCTTCCCCAGGCTGACCGATTCCAGCAGCGCTTGGCAGTGGCGGGGCTTCAAGCTGCTGCTGAGGCGGGGGGTTTGGGCTGGTGTGGCGGAGGATGGAAGCGGATCAGAGGAACCTGCTGCTGTTCCGCTGACCCTGCATGGTGGCACCACCCACTGCGTTGTTGGTGCTGCTGCTGCTCTGGCAGTGCTGGCCGATGCTGCTCCCCCCTCCTCACCCCCTTCCACCAAGCTGACCCAATGCGCGGTGAAGGACAGATAGCGGCCTGTCCCAAACCGGCTGCTCCACGAGTCCATGGTGACGTGGATCCGTTGAAGCACCGCGTGCTCCAGCCCTCTCCCGACATTGGCCATCACAGAGCGGTGAAGTGCAGGGATGGCCGCGCGTGCAAAATAATGTCGGCTGGGGATTGGCCAATCGGGGGCTGCACACATCAGGAGCGCACGCATGTCGCTTCCCTCCTGCACAAGGGAATAAGGCAGGAGTTGGGAGCACATGGCCCGTGCCAGCAAGCCGTTCAGCTGACGCATGTGACGGCTGCTGGGAGGCAGAACCCTGACCACCCCCTGGAAGGTGTCGCTGAGCAGGGTCTGGTGAGGTCTTTTGCTGGCACGGGAAGCAGTGGAGGGAGCAGAGGAGGCCACTGAGTACTGGCTGCCAGAACAGGCCTCAGTGTCGGCGGCGGGAGTTGCAGAGGGAGGAGGAGCAGTGCGTTGCTGACGCACTCCTGCTGCCGACGGCTTTGCAGTGGTGGCGGGTCTGCCACTGCCAGCTTCCTTCAACTTCACGAACTCCTCATGCTCGTGAAAGTGTGTCCCTGCAAGGTGGTTGACCAGAGAGGTGGTGCCAAACGCAGAGGGCTCCTTCCCTCTGCTGAGCTGCGTGCGGCACTGGTTGCAGGTGGCATACTTGCACTCCAAATATGGAAGGGTGAAAAAATTCCATATTGGGGAGGTAAAGTTGCCCCTTCGGCTGGAAGGTGCTGCTGCCGCTGGTCTCCCTGTGGTGGTTGGGGGGGGGAGGTTCTTGGTGTGGCTGGTGGTGGCACTGGCAGAACTCGTCTCCTGATCAGCACGCTGTGTGGCCTGCATACCACGCCCACTTGTGATCCTGCCCATGCCTGCGATGCTGATCCTTCTAGCAAGGCCCGCAGACGCATCCTCCTCCTCCTCCTCAGAGCTGATGACAACCCCACTCCTAGGACCTGGTGGCAACCAGTCTTTGTCCTTCACAATGTCATCATCATCCTCCCTCTCCACAAACATGTCCTGCTGGGATCCCCCAAACTCCCCTTCTGCATGCATGGACGGATGGACAGTCACCACTGTCTGACTGTCCAAAGCATCATCCCCCAAAGTGCCCATGAGCATTCCTTCCTCTGCCAATTCTTCCGCAACAGCACTCCATACCTTCTCTGTGCTTGGGGTCCATAAGAAGGTGCTGAGTGACAGGGTGCTGGTGTCGCCCGCTGGGGATGGAGAACTGCACTCCTCCTCCTGCTCCCCAGGCAGTGCTGGGCGGCTGCTGCTGCTCTTGCGAACAGGAGTGGTGGCGGGGGTGGAGGACTCTGTTCCAGAGCTAATGGTGGCCTGCTCATCCACCATCAGTTCCACCACAGCGTCTGCGTCCTTCTCCTCAATAGGACGGCTACGACCTGGCGGTGGGAGGAACATCTGGGCCACACGCTGCTGCTGTGTCTCTGCAGCGTGACTCCCAGCTGTTGGGCGGCCAAGGCATCCACGGCCAGTGGCTAATGGCGGAATAGCCACTGGTGCAGACGCAGAACTGCGCATGGTGGTGGTGGCGCGGCTGCCACGCCCACGATCTCCTCTCTTGGCGATGCCCTTGCTGCCCCTGCCCAGACCGCGGCTGCCAGTGCCAGACATTGTATATTTTTAATATTATACAAATGAAAAAAAAAACTTATGTATGTAAAGGCGGGTGGGACAAGTGGGGTACTTTAATGGGGTGGGACTGGTGGTGGTGGGTGTGTGAGGTGACGGACAGGTGTACTCTACAGCAGAGATCGGCGTAGCGCTAACGAGAGAGTGCGCACTGCGCACACAAAGACCCTAGCTGACGCTGACTGACGGTGTCCCTATACACAGACTACAGTACAAGTCAGCAAATACACAATAGAAGTAATAAACAATAGGACGGGTGTAGAACTAACGAGAGGGTGCAGACAGCGCAGACGTGCACTGACTGCGCACACAAAGACCCTAGGTAACGCGGTGACGGACGGTACCTATACACAGACTAGAGTACTGGAGCTACAAGCATGCTTCGACTGTACTGACTGGTCATCTCTGGAGGCACCCACCCTTGACGAATGGTCGGAAAATGTCACCTCCTACATAAGCTTTTGCAAAGAAATGTGCATCCCTTCCAAGACCTTCAAGGCCTTCCCTAATAACAAGCCTTGGTTCAACAACAAACTGCGACAACTTCGCAAGCGCAAGGAGCAAGCGCACAAGTCCGGTACCCCAGAAGAGTACAAGGAGGCCAGGTACGACCTGAAACGGGAACTGCGAGCTGCGAAGAGAGCCTACTCCGATAAGCTAGGACTACGCCTTCAGTCCAACAACTCGAGGGAGGTGTGGCAAGGCCTCAGGGCGGTCACTAACTTCAAACCCTCTCCCCAACGGGTGACACCGAGCATTAAACTGGCCGAGGAACTCAACGAGTTCTACTGCAGGTTCGAGAAACAGCCCCAGCAGCCCAGGGCTCCAGGGTCGATGATGAGGACGGCACGCGCCGCACTGAGAGATCGAGACATTGCTGCACCGGTTGAAGTCCAGGAAGCAGAAGTTCTTAGGCTGCTTCGCAAGCTCAACCCCAGGAAGGCTTCAGGCCCGGATGGTGTGTCATCAAATTGCCTAAGGACCTGCGCAGTTCAATTGGCCCCGGTGCTCACCACTCTGTTCAGCAAGTCGCTTGTGGAAGGCACTGTCCCCTCCTGTCTCAAGAGGTCCACAATCGTACCAGTCCCCAAAAAATCGGGCAGCACAGACCTCAACAACTTCAGACCCGTAGCTCTAACCCCTACCATCATGAAGGTTCTAGAACGGCTTGTCCAGGCTCACCTCAAACGCACCACTGATGCACTGCTTGACCCACTCCAATTCGCTTACAGGGCCAACAGGTCCATAGAGGATGCCATAAATGTCAGCCTGGCGTACATTATGGAGCATCTCGAAAGGCCCGGCTCCTATGCCAGGATCCTATTCCTGGACTTCAGCTCGGCCTTCAACACGATCTGCCCTGACACCCTGGTCGATAACCTGGCGCAGCTCGGCGTCGACCCCACACTTCGCACATGGCTCAGGAGCTTCCTCACAGGCAGGACGCAACAGGTTAAGCTGGATAACTGCTCCTCGGGCGAGAGAACTACCAACACAGGGGCACCTCAAGGGTGTGTACTGTCCCCGCTTCTGTTCTCCATGTACACCAACAACTGCACCTCCGCCTTGGACTCCGTCAAGGTTATCAAATTTGCAGATGACACAACAATCATCGGTCTTATTGGCGGTAACGGAGAGCAAGACTACCGCAGTGAAATCGAGAGAATCTGCAACTGGTGCAAGAATAACAACATTGTCCTCAATGCTGCAAAGACTGTTGAGCTGACTGTTGATTTCAGGAGGAACCCCCCCACTCTCCCACCAGTCTACATAGGCGACACCGAAGTCTCCAGAGTACCATCAGTCCGGTTCCTTGGCACAACCCTATCCGCAGACCTAAGATGGGGACAGAACACCACCAAAATTCAGAGGAAGGCACAACAAAGGCTATTTTTCCTGCGCCAACTTAAAAAATTTGGAATGCCTCGGGAGCTGCTGACCTGTTTCTACACCGCCACCATGGAGTCTATACTTTGCTCTTCAGTAATCGTCTGGTATGCCAGCGCAACGGCCAGTGACAGACATAGACTGCAAAGAGTCATTAGTGAGGCAGAGAGGATCATTGGATCGCCCCTACCACCTCTGGATCTCCTCCACACGGCCAGGATGAGGAAGAGGGCCACCAGGATCTCCTGCGACCCCTCCCACCCTGGCAGCCGCTTCTTTGAGCCTCTCCCATCCGGCCGGCGCTTCCGAACCATCCAATCCAAGACCACCAGGCGCAGGAACTTTCCCCAGGCTGTTCTACTGCTCAACAACACTGATGCCTGACTATTCCCTCCTAGCCCCCAATCAGCAGGCTTGCCCCAGGTGCTTCTCTTCAGCCTTAATGTCTGCATCCAACTCTCACTAGCACAATGATCCATGACATCGTACCTGTTAAAGCTGCTTGGACTCCATCAAGGTTATCTTACCAACGCAGCAGCATGTAAAATGGTAGCGACTGCAGACGTAGAATGTAAAATGTACTGTTAATCCTTTTAGTTTAGTCTGTGTATTTGTACTTGTAGCCATATATGTAAGATAGACAACTGTTGACGTGTATTTTGCCTTTGCCATGTATACCACAAGCAATTCCGAGTACGGCACCCCCGCACTTGGCGAATAAATCTTGTATCTTGTACAGTACTAACTAAACAATAGAAGAATCTAGCTAAACAATACAACAGGTGTGACTAGATTACAGAGAGCAGATACAGCAGGACAGGTATAGCAGTAAAGCTGGGCCTTGCTAACTATAAAATAGTACAATATCTATCTAACACAGAAGTAGTATAGTAAGGACAGGTGAGAGCACAGCTGAGGTGAGGTAACTAGAGACTAGAGCAAGAGCACAGAGCAGGGCAGGCACAGGGCCTAGCTGCTGGCTGCAGGCCTGCAGCAGCAGCACCAGTGACAGACTCTCCCTCCCTAGTCCCTAATCACACAACCTAAACTGCCTAAAATACAATCTATCTACAATACAAAGCAATATAGTTGAAGATCAAGTGTTGGAGTGTAAAAACGCTAGGTTTAGAACAATATCAATGCACTTGCACACAGACAAAAAGCACTGGAGCAGTCTCTCAGTACAATCAGTCAGTAAGTCGCAAGCAGGACGAGTGAGGCAAGATGGCGTCCGCTATTTATAGAGGGGGGCTTGGCCAGGCTCCCCCTCTGTGATTGGCTACAGTCAGAGGGCTTGGAGCCCTCTGATTCGCTTGTGAGGACTCGAGGTGACGTCTGTCGTGACGCTATCCGAGCTCATGACGCTATCCGAGCTCGGATAGCTAGGATATCTCCGGATAGCTGCTTGCTATCCGAGTGTGCTCGGATAGCACAGCCCGGATAGTTAATACTATTCGAGCTCGGTATTCGAGCTCGAATAGTGAAAAAAGAGCTAGGATATCCGAGTAACTCGGATATCCTAGCTCAGATGAGCACCACTATGTGGCACTTTTTTACACCCTAAGTACGCTAAGGGGCCCAAAGTCCAATGAGTACCTTTAGGATTTCACAGGTCATTTTGCGACATTTGGTTTCAAGACTACTCCTCACGGTTTAGGGCCCCTAAAACGCCAAGGGCAGTATAGGAACCCCACAAATGACCCCATTCTAGAAAGAAGACACCCAAAGGTATTCCGTTAGGAGTATGGTGAGTTCATAGAAGATTTTATTTTTTGTCACAAGTTAGCGGAAAATGACACTTTGTGAAAAAAAAAATACAAATCAATTTCCGCTAACTTGTGACAAAAAAATAAAAACTTCTATGAACTCACTATACTCCTAACGGAATACCTTGGGGTGTCTTCTTTCTAAAATGGGGTCATTAGTGGGGTTCCTATACTGCCCTGGCATTTTAGGGGCCCTAAACCGTGAGGAGTAGTCTTGAAACAAAAATGACCTGTGAAATCCTAAAGGTACTCATTGGACTTTGGGCCCCTTAGCGCAGTTAGGGTGCAAAAAAGTGCCACACATGTGGTATCGCCGTACTCGGGAGAAGTAGTATAATGTGTTTTGGGCCGTTTTTTTTACACACAAGTGTCCATTTACAGAGTTATTTCTCCCACCCAGCATGGGTATGTGTAAAAATTCCCCCCTAAAACACATTGTACTACTTCTCCCGAGTACGGCGATACCACATGTGTGGCACTTTTTTGCACCCTAACTGCGCTAAGGGGCCCAAAGTCCAATGAGTACCTTTAGGATTTCACAGGTCATTTTGAGAAATTTTGTTTTAAGACTACTCCTCACGGTTTAGGGCCCCTAAAATGCCAGGACAGTATAGGAACCCCACAAATGACTCCATAGAAAGAAGACACCCCAAGGTATTCTGTTATTAGTACGGTGAGTTCATAGAAGATTTTATTTTTTGTCACAAGTTAGCGGAAATTGATTTTTATTGGTTTTTTTCACAAAGTGTCATTTTCCGCTAACTTGTGACAAAAATTAAATCTTCTATGAACTCACCGTACTACTAACGGAATACCTTGGGGTGTCTTCTTTCTAAAATGGGGTCATTTGTGGGGTTCCTATACTGTCCTGGCATTTTAGGGGCCCTAAACCATGAGGAGTAGTCTTGAAACGAAATTTCTCAAAATGACCTGTGAAATCCTAAAGGTACTCATTGGACTTTGGGCCCCTTAGCGCAGTTAGGGTGCAAAAAAGTGCCACACATGTGGTATCGCCGTACTCAGGAGAAGTAGTTTAATGTGTTTTGGGGTGTATTTTTACACATACCCATGCTGAGTGGGAGAAAGACCTCTGTAAATGGACAATTGTGTGTAAAAAAAATTAAAAAATTGTCATTTACAGAGATATTTCTCCCACCCAGCATCGGTATGTGTAAAAATACACCCCAAAACACATTATACTACTTCTCCTGAGTACGGCAATACCACATGTGTGGCACTTTTTTTGCAGCCTAACTGCGCTAAGGGGCCCAAAGTCCAATGAGCACCTTTAGGCTTTACAGGGGTGCTTACAAATTAGCACCCCCCAAAATGCGAGGACAGTGAACACACCCCACAAATGACCCCATTTTGGAAAGTAGACACTTCAAGGTATTCAGAGAGGGGCATGGTGAGTCCGTGGAAGATTTAGAGTTAGAAGAAATGGAAACTTTTTTTTTTTTTTCTGTCACAAAGTGTCATTTTCCGCTTACTTGTGACAAAAAAATAATATCTTCTATGAACTCACTATGCCTCTCAGTGAATACTTTGGGATGTCTTCTTTCCAAAATGGGGTAATTTGGGGGGGTATTTATACTATCCTGGAATTCTAGCCCCTCATGAAACATGACAGGGGGTCAGAAAAGTCATAGATGCTTGAAAATGGGAAAATTCACTTTTTGCACCATAGTTTGTAAACGCTATAACTTTTACCCAAACCAATAAATATACACTGAATGGGTTTTTTTTTTAATCAAAAACATGTTTGTCCACATTTTTCGCGCTGCATGTATAGAGAGATTTTACTTTATTTGAAAAATGTCAGCACAGAAAGTTAAAAAAATCATTTTTTTTGCCAAAATTCATGTCTTTTTTGATGAATATAATAAAAAGTAAAAATCGCAGCAGCAATCAAATAGCACCAAAAGAAAGCTTTATTAGTGACAAGAAAAGGAGCCAAAATTCATTTAGGTGGTAGGTTGTATGAGCGAGCAATAAACCGTGAAAGCTGCAGTGGTCTGAATGGAAAAAAGTGCCTGGTCCTTAAAGAGACTCCGTAACAAAAATTGCATCCTGTTTTTTATCATCCTACACGTTCCAAAAGCTATTCTAATGTGTTCTGGCTAACTGCAGCACTTTCTACTAACACAGTCTCTGTAATAAATCAATGTATCTTTCCCCTGTCAGACTTGTCGGCCTGTGTCTGGAAGGCTGCCAAGTTCTTCAGTGTTGTGGTTCTGCTATGAACTCCCCTTTATGCACACTGCCTGTGTGTTATTTAGGATTAGAGCAGCTTCTCTCTTCTCTCTCTTATCTTTTACAAGCTGGATAAATCGTCCTCTGAGCTGGCTGGGCTTTCACATACTGAGGAATTACAAACAAGGGCAAAGCTGTTTGCAGAAAGAAAAGAGCAGCCTGAAACTTCAGTGCATGGGGGAAAGAAACACACAAATGATCTCTTGAGATTCAAAAGGAAGGCTGTATACAGCCTGCTTGTGTATGGATGTATTTTCTATGTGTGGACATACTGTACATCAACCTACTTCCTGTTTTGGTGGCCATTTTGTTTGTTTACAAACAAACTTTTAAAAACTGTTTTTAACCACTTTTAATGCGGCGAGGAGCGGCGAAATTGTGACAGAGGGTAATAGGAGATGTCCCCTAACGCACTGGTATGTTTACTTTTGAGCGATTTTAACAATACAGATTCTCTTTAAGGGGTGTAAAGCCCACAGTCCTCAAGTGGTTAAATGGTGTCATAACCGAGACAAACAGGCAAATAAAATACATAGATTTTAGTTATGGTAGCGTGGATTATTTTAACTACCGTACTTCAGCCTTAAGTCGTTTTGACTTTATGCATCCGAGCAATGTTCACCTCCCATTCATTAGCCTATAACTTTATCACTACTTATCACAATTAATTGATCTATATCTTGTATTTTCTGCCTCTAATTAGGCTTTCTTTGGGTAGTACATTTTGCTAAGAGCCACTTTACTGTAAATGCATTTTAACAGGAAGAATAAGAAAAAAACGGAAAAAATTAATTATTTCTCAGTTTTCAGCCATTATAGTTTTGAAATAATACATGCCTCCATAATTAAAACTCATGTATTGTATTTGCCCATCTGTCCCGGTTATTACACCGTTTAAATTATGTCCCTATCACAATGTATGGCGACAATATTTTATTTGGAAATAAAGGTGCAATTTTTCCGTTTTGCATCCATCACTATTTACAAGTTTAAAATAAAAAAAAAATAGAAATATTTAAACTTTACAATGATATTTAAAAAGTTTAGACCCTTAGGTAAATATTTACATGTTTTTTTTATTGTAATTTTTTTTTGTATATATTAAACATTTTATTTGGGTATTTTTGGGAGGGTGGGATGTAAACAGTAACTTTTTTCTTTATATATGTGTTGATTTTTATTTTGTTTTACATTTACTTATAGTTTTACTTTTTGGCCACAAGATGGCAGCCATGAGTTTGTTTACATGACGTCACTCTAAGCGTAACACGTATGCTTAGAGGGATGCATGGGGACGCTAGAGCCAGAAAAAGCGAAGCTTACGAGAGCAGCTGTCGCTTTTTCTGCGGGGGAGAGGAATCAGTGATCGGGCACCATAGCCCGATTCACTGATTGCCTGGCTAAAAAACCGTGGGCCGGGAGCGCACGTGCACGCACGCGATCAGCCGCAGGAGCGTGCGCACGCGCACATGGCCTCCTGGACGTAGCTAGTACATCCATTAGGCGAAAGTAGTTAAAGCTATAATGGCCGAAACCTGAGAAATAATGAATTTTTTCCATTTTTTTCTTATTAATCCTATTAAAATGCATTTATAAAAAAATAATTCTTAGCAAAATGTACCACCCACGGAAAGCCTAATTTGTGGTGGAAAAAAAATAGTGATAAAGTTATTAGCGAATGAATGGGAGGTGAAAATTGCTCTGATGCATAAGGTGAAAAATACCCGCGGGCTGAAATGGTTAAGTTAAAGCAAACTAACACTTCTAACATCAAAACAAAAATTGCTCTTGCGATGCTACACTGTTTTGTTATAGCGGGTGCAGGGCAATCCATTTCAGACACACAATAGATAAAATGACCGTAGCGCTGTTTTAAAATAAAAATCGAGAAGTTCCCCGCCACAATTTATAGATGATCTTAAATCTACATAATTCAAATGAGATTCTGATACCCCTGAGCTGTGCTTAATTGAACCTTTTTATTTTGGCAGGTAAGATAAATTGGAGACAGTGCAGAGCAGGATGGCCTTTTTTTTCTGTGCAGTGCAAGTTTATGGGAAATAGTATATGATACCGAAGATGATACACAATAATTTGAACAAGACTTCTTTGTTTAATCAATTTAACAGCATATGTTGGCAAAACTCTGCAGTTTCACCGAACATTACCACCCTCTGCCATCTGGTTCTCTATATAAATAATTTATATGTAGCATTAATCAGATAGTATTTTTAGACACCGCAGATGCTGAATGTAACCGCGTTAATTTAGAAAAATACTTGGCTTCTGAAACACATTAACAAAATATTGAATTACTTAGCCTTTTATCTCGCTGAAATGTTCTCCTTCTAATGTATAAATAGTGCAGATTGTCAATACAAATTGGGCAACACATTACTGCGGACAGATAATTAAGTTATTAGGAATATTGAATCTGTGGAGCACATTTTCTTGTAATTACTTAATGTAGTAATTGTCTTCTCTTTATCTTCCTCCCTCTTATGGCATGAGATGTTTTATATGTGCTGATGTTTCCTTTTAAATATGAAAATCCCATAGCCCCATATCAATCCATGCAATGCACTGATGAGGACCAGCAAGTCTGAAACAGGCTCGGTGTATGTTGGATTCATGTGTCTGTGTAAAACTTATAAGCTATAGGCTCACTATACACCAGTGGTTCTGGATGTGTGCCTGTCTTTCAGCTGCATAAATAGAACATTTGTATATTTAGGAGTGATGCATCATGGGAACCACACTTGCTCACTTAATGCTGAATTATTGCAAATACCTTCTGTTTTAAAAAGTCAAAATTATATTTAGCATGACATTTTATTAAGAGGGTGTTTTTGGTCTCTCTTGGGCCCTTATACTCTCTTAGTGGTTCAGGGCCACCACAAGCTATATACCGTATTTTCCGCCGTATAAGACGCACTTTTTCTCCCCCAAAAATGGGGAGAAAAAGTCCCTGCGTCTTATACGGCAAAGGCAGGGAATCCCCAACTTGCGAACGCCCGCCGATATAAACCGCCGACCCGCCGCCATTGGGGATTCCCTGCCTGTGTGGGCAATCACTGTGCCTGGCTCCCCCGTGTGCCACAGCTTTTCCCCTCTGTTTTCCTTCTGCCCCGCTCCATGTCCGCACATCCCACGTGTCTCCGATATGCCCACCTCCTCCCCCCCTTGTCGCCGAGATGCCCACCTCCCGTGTCTCCGATATGCCCCCCCGTGATGCCCACCGTAAATCCTTCCCCCCTCCGGGTCTGCAGCTGTAGCGGCTTACCTGATACATGCCGCCGCGAAGTCTGCAGACAGACACCCGGCTACTCCATATGTTTCCTCTACTGCGCGGCTTGTACTGATTGCGTCATCAGTAGCCGCGCAGTAGAGGAAACATATGGAGTAGCCGGGTGTCTGCAGACTTCGCGGCGGCATGTATCAGGTAAGCCGCTACAGCTGCAGACCCGGAGGGGGGAAGGATTTACGGTGGGTATCTCGGAGACACGGGGTGCATATCGGAGACACGGGAGGTGGGCATATCAAGAGACAGGGGGGGGGGGGAGATGGGCATATTGGAGACACGTGGGAGGTGGGCACATGGAGGGGGGCAGGAGGAAAATAGAGGGGGAGAAGTGAGGCACTCGGGGGAGCCAGTCAAAGAAGGACATGTGGGGGAGCCAGGACACATGGGGACAGGACACATGGGGACAGGACACATGGAGACAGGACACCGGAGGACACATGGAGACAGGACACAGGACGACACATGGAGACAGGACACAGGACGACACATGGAGACAGGACACAGGATGACACATGGAGACAGGACACAGGACGACACATGGAGCCAGGACACAGGAGGACACATGGAGCCAGGACACAGGAGGACACAGGGAGACAGGACACAGGGAGACAGGACACAGGGAGACAGGACACAGGGAGACAGGACACAGGGAGACAGGACACATGGAGACAGGACACATGGAGCCAGGACACAGGAGGACACATGGAGCCAGGACACAGAAGGACACATGGAGCCAGGACACAGGAGGACACATGGAGCCAGGACACAGGAGGACACATGGAGCCAGGACACAGGAGGACACAGGGAGACAGGACACAGGGAGACAGGACACATGGAGACAGGACACATGGAGCCAGGACACAGGAGGACACATGGAGCCAGGACACAGGAGGACACAGGGAGACAGGACACAGGGAGACAGGACACATGGAGACAGGACACATGGAGCCAGGACACAGGAGGACACATGGAGACAGGACACAGGAGGACACATGTGGGAGACATGACAAAGGAGGACACATGGGGAGAAGGGGCACACAGGACACATGGGGGAGATGGCGCACACAGAAGGGAGACATGGGGCACACAGGAGGACAGATGGGGCACACAGAAGGACAGATGGGGCACACAGGTGGAGAGATAAGGTACACAGGAGGACACAACATGTTCAAAGACGCTCCTGGAATATAGACGTACCAGATTTAATATATATTTTTTTTCCCCAGGTTTTTGCCCTCTAAACTTGGGTGCGTCTTATATTCCGGAGCGTCTTATACGGCGCGAAATACGGTAGGTACTCTACAAAAGGAAAGCATAGTGATCCAATTCTGCAACTGTAAATGACTTGCCTGCAGTAACGTGAAGTTGTGGGACTAACAACTGAATAACCACCTTTACAACTTATTTGACAATATTCCAAATTTTTTAGTACAGTGCCTCAAATCTCAGTGTCACTAGTTTAATTTCCTCTCTTCACAGTGCATCGACACCAGTAATTAATTGTTTGCTTTCAGTTGCACTACCAACACTAGAATGATGCAGAAATATGTTTGATTACCATTGATCACAGGTGGAAGCCAGTTAGCTTAGCATTTGATGGAGAAAGTGATTAGATAGACGTGATTGAGTATACAAATATGTATTTGTTTCTTTCTTTTTGAGATGGCAGTGGGAGCAGTGATACTCTGACCATCTTATTGATTCTTGTTTTATTTCCTTACACTTTTGAACGAACTGTTGGTTTATGTCACCTCACTGTGTCAGCAGAGTTATATCTCAGAGGAAAGAGCCTTGTACACTAAATAAACTGTTCCCAGCTGGGGCAGCTGGTTGGGGCCATGTTGGCTGAGAATCTGTGTGTACAGGTCTCCCCTGAGGTCTTCTGAGGTTGCTTAATGATCTGGCATGCTTTGCATTATACCTCTTCCCTACCCTGCTATAGCACAGCGCCTGGTTTCCACACTTACTTGAGTGATCAAGTCCCGATCCTTTCAAATAACAACATTGCACATATGTATGCACCTTAACCACTTGAGGACCGCCCCCAGCCGATGGGCGGCGGCAAAGACCGGGCCCAAACGACCGCAATACGCCCATCGGCGGGGGCGGCATCAGCGGTGGCTGTGCGGCGATCGCGTCATCAATGACGCGATCGCCGCCGGCAATAGGCTCCGCCCACTCTGCACGGAAACCCGCCGGCCAATTAGCAGCGCCGGCGGGTTTCAAATGCGGCGATCCGGCCAATCAGAGGAGTATAATACACTTTGTTATTGTAACAAAGTGTATTATACTGGCTGCCTCCTCCGCAGATGGTCACTCGTCGTGCGACCATCAGGGAGGACAGGCAGCCCACAGATGAGTTAAAAAAAACACACTTTGCCCCACACAGACCCCCCGATCGCCCACCCCAGCCCTCAGAACCCCCCTGACCACCCCAGCACACCAGCATCTGCACCCCACCACCCACCTAAAAACCCATCAATCACTCCCTGTCACTATCTAGGGACGCTATCCCCTAGGTTAGGTCCCTAACTGCCTCCTAGGGTCCCCTGATCACCCCCCCTACCCTCATCCCCCCCAGACCCCCCTCCCAGACCACCCCCCTGTATGCTGTATACAGCTATATAGCTGTCTTACCCACTGATCACCTGTCTATCACCCATCTATCACCTGTCTATCACCCCTTGTCACCACCACCCCCAGCGCAGACCCTAAACTGTCCCTTGGGGGCACCTGATCACCCACCCAGACCCTCAGATTGCCCTCAGACCCCCCCCCCCCCTCCTGATAACCTCCCCAGTGCATTGTTTACATCTATTCTCCCCTGTAATCCCTCTCTGATCTCCTATCGTCACCCCCTGTGTCTGCCACCCACCAGATCAGGACCCAGTCTGCCCCGTGCGGGCACCTAATCAACCCCCCACACCCTTAGATCGCCCTCAGCCCCCCCCCCCCCCCAATCACCTTCCCAGTGCATTGTATTTGATTGTGCTGCAATTGTATTTGATTTTGCTGACATTCAATTTCATTGTGCTGACATTCAATGTTATTGTGCTGTAATTGTATTTGATTGTCCCGTGATTTTTTTTGATTGTCCCGTGATTGCCCTGTGATTGCCCTTTGATTGGCCTGTGATCGTCTTTGATTGTCCCGTGATCGGCTTTGATTGTCCCGTGATCGGCTTTGATTGTCCCGTGATCGGCTTTGATTGCCCTGTGATTGCCCTGTGATTGGCCTGTGATCGGCTTTGATTGTGTCGTGATTGGTTTGATTGCCCTGTGATTGGCCTGTGATTTGCTTTGATTGGCCTGTGATCGGCTTTGATTGTGTCGTGATTGGTTTGATTGCCCTGTGATTGACTTTGATTGTCCCGGGAATTGAGTGCCCTGTGATTGGCCTGCGATTGCCCTGTGATTGCCTTTGATTGTCCTGTGATTGTTTCTGATTGCCTCCAATTCCCCACTCGCCACCACCCCCCTGTCACTATCCAAGTGATCTAAAAACAGTGAAAACTGTCACTTTTTTAGTATCACTAGTGTTAGCAGTTAGGCCAGTTAGCTAGGCCCCTTTGTAAGTGTCAGTTAGTGCTCAGCCCACTGCACCACAGTCACTAATTAGCGTCATCACTGTCGCTAATCAACATTGGTACTATATAGTATCTGTAAGTGATCATTACTGATCGCAGTCAGATCTATTAGGGTCACTAGGATCCACACAAAAAAACGCAGTGTTTGCCCGATCAGGCCTGATCGTTCGCCTGCACTTGCGTTCAGCCCGCCCCACCGCAGTGACAGAATTTTTTTTCTGATCACTGCAAAAAACACTGTACAATAGCTGTGGCACTGTAAACCTCAGTTTTGATTTATTTTTTTTATCAAAACTCAGTGAGCACAGCTTTCTACCTCTCAAATACTCCCTTTTGCTAGGTAGGTGCTCTTTTTTCTGCGTAGTCTCAGAGGAATACCCCCTAAATTTAGCAGCCCACCATGGCAAGAAAGGGGTATTCCGATGATGAGGTTCTCAGGTACATGGCCCAGTCGGATGAGGACGATTGGGACGCCTCATTCGACGAATCTTCCGGGTCAGAGTTTGAACCTGAATTGAGCAGTGGCTCACTGACCGATAGTGATGACGAGGTTGAGGTCCCGGCTAAAGCCAGGCGTACCACACCCCATGTTGTTGGACCGCAGGTGGCGCAGGATCAGCCTCAAGGGCAGCAAAGTGGTGCTCGTGCTGGTCTGAGATTTCATGGTGGGGCAGGCACCAGCAGCACAACATCTCCTGGACCTAGCACCAGTACTTCCGTAGACCCTGGTGAAGTGGCGAGCACCAGCATGGAAGTTGAAACTGGTTCAGTGGCACGTGCAGTAAGATCCCAGTCGCAGCCACCAAGAAGACGGGCCCGTACTACCCCTAATTTACCAGAGGTGCTGGCAAACCCAAATTGGCAATCCCCTGATTCCGCCGCACCCGTACTTCCCCCTTTCACCGCCCAGTCTGGAGTCCAGGTGGAGACAGATAATCTAGGATCGGCCCTAGACTTTTTCTATCTGTTCTTCACCCAGGATCTCTTGGACTTAATTGTGGCAGAGACCAACCGTAAGGCCACACAATATATAACCGCCAATCCGGAAAAGTATCTTGCCCAGCCTTTTCGGTGGAAACCAGTCCAAGTTTCCGAAATGAAATTTTTTTTGGGCCTTATCCTTCACACGGGACTAGTAAAGCAGAATGTGTTGCGGTCTTATTGGTCTACGGACCCAGCACATCATGTTCCCCTGTACTCTGCTGCCATGTCCAGGACACGATTTGAGAACATCCTGCTCTTCCTGCACTTCAATGACAACGAAACCTGTCATCGAAGTGACCACCCTGCTTTTGACCGGCTCCACAAAATTCGACCCCTCATAGACCACCTGTCATCCAGATTTGCAGATGCTTATACCCCTGACCAGGACATCTGCGTAGACGAGTCCCTCATACGCTTTACCGGGCGCCTTCGCATCAAACAGTACATCCCAAACAAGCGCGCCCGGTATGGGGTGAAACTGTATAAGCTCTGTGAAAGGGCCACAGGCTATACATCTTATTTTAGGGTCTATGAGGGAAAAGACTCAAAATTGGAGCCGGTCGGATGCCCTGACTACCTGGGGAGCAGTGGAAAGGTTGTGTGGGACTTGGTGTCACCCTTGTTCCAGAAGGGGTACCATCTTTTTGTGGACAATTATTACACAAGTGTGGCCCTCTTTCAGCACTTAAAAATAGAAAAAATCCGATGCTGTGGCACCGTGCGGCCTAGTCGCCGGGGCTTCCCCCAACGGCTCATTACCACCAGACTTCAACGGGGGCAGAGGGCCGCCTTGTGTGCTGACGACCTGCTCGCGGTGAAATGGAAGGACAAGAGGGAGGTTTACTTCCTGTCCACCATTCACGCAGACACGACAGTTGAAATTCAACGGCGAACTAAGGTCATTGAAAAACCCCTTGTCGTCCACGAGTATAATACTAACATGGGAGGGGTGGACTTCAATGACCAGAGGTTAGCGCCCTATTTAGTTGCCCGAAAAACAAGACGCTGGTATAAAAAAGTGTCTTTTTACCTCATTCAATTGGCAATTTACAACAGCTTTGTTCTCTACAGTAAGGCTGGGAGAACTGGCTCGTTTATTCAATTTAATAAACAGATCGTGATGGAACTCCTGTATCCAGGAGGTGCCGTGGCCCAACCCCAAGATGCAACTAGCCGGCTGCATGGAAGGCATTACGCCTATCCAATTCCGACTACCCCAGGTCAACGAATCCGAAGAAAACGCTGTCGTGTCTGCAGCAGAGCTGGAATAAGGCGTGACACCACTGTTTATTGTCCCACCTGTCCTGACCAGCCTGGCCTATGCCTAGGGGAGTGTTTTGAGAGGTACCACGAGCAGGTACACTATTAGAGAGTAGGGAACTCCACACACAGCGGTAGGCACACAAGGGTCTCTCAGTGCTATTTCACACTGCTGCGATGCGTTAGGGCAAAATGCCTAGCAAAAGTCACACTTTGCGGTCCCCCCCTACGCCGGAAGTGCTTGACTTAACGCTAGTGCATGCCTACGTTACTGCGTGGCTTCTGTGGCAATATCGATCGGCGCGGAAGTCATGTTAGTCTATGGCGACGCAGTTCATTACTAGGCCGAATGCTACTCTTGTGGTATTGCCTGAAGGTCTGTTTTGGACGATACGGTGCGGCGGGCTCGACCCACCGGATATGTCAATATGCAGTGTGAAACCAAACATCGGGTTTCCAGAGACCCTAATACACAGGGCTGCCAGAAACCTCTCCTTTCACTTGGGACAAATTGCGTAATGTATTTCGCCACAACTCTGTGCAATTTGCACTTCGCACATTGTTCCATGGGGGAGGAGAGGTTTGTCCTCGGGAGGTAAGTTAAAAAAAAACAAAAAACAGGTAAGCAAAGAAGTTAATGTTTGGTTTGCAATGTTAAGTTTTTTATTAAAAAAGTTCAAAGGTTATTAATGTTAATGAAGTAATTGCTTTGCTGCTTGCTTGTTTTTTGGGTTTTTTTTTCTCTTTTTCCATCCAATAACCTTCCAGGTGGACCGAGCGAATGACTAACCAGCTGCAGTACTGATGGTGCATCCTGACAGAACGTTGCGCGTCTGTCAGCTTACACACAAGTCGGTGCATGCAGCGCTGCAGGACGAGATTTCTCCTCCGCAGTCAAAAAGATACGTTTGCCGAGGCATATGGGCCGAGGAGTGGTGTTGGGGATTCATATGCTTTGGCAAACACTTTGTATCAAAAAAGAACTCTGGCAATGATTTGTTCATCCACATCGATCGGTGTGAATGGATAAATCAGGTTTGCCAGGGCATACGAGCTGGTGGGTTTGGATTTTTGGGGCGGCAGCTCCTATGTCCTGGCAGACGCCTTCCCCTCCTTTTTGTATTGTTTTGTCTTTTTTTCTTCTCTCTTTTTTTCTATCCAGACCGACCAATCAGCTGCAGCACTGATGGTGCATCCTGACAGAACATTGCGCGTCTGTCAGCTTACACACAAGTCGGTGCATGCAGCGCTGCAGGACGAGATTTCTCCTCCGCAGTCAAAAAGATACGTTTGCCGAGGCATATGGGCCGAGGAGTGGTGTTGGGGATTCATATGCTTTGGCAAACACTTTGTATCGAAAAAGAACTCTGGCAATGATTTGTTCATCCACATCGATCGGTGTGAATGGATAAATCAGGTTTGCCAGGGCATACGAGCTGGTGGGTTTGGATTTTTGGGGCGGCAGCTCCTATGTCCTGGCAGACGCCTTCCCCTCCTTTTTGTATTGTTTTGTCTTTTTTTCTTCTCTCTTTTTTTCTATCCAGACCGACCAATCAGCTGCAGCACTGATGGTGCATCCTGACAGAACATTGCGCGTCTGTCAGCTTACACACAAGTCGGTGCATGCAGCGCTGCAGGACGAGATTTCTCCTCCGCAGTCAAAAAGATACGTTTGCCGAGGCATATGGGCCGAGGAGTGGTGTTGGGGATTCATATGCTTTGGCAAACACTTTGTATCAAAAAAGAACTCTGGCAATGATTTGTTCATCCACATCGATCGGTGTGAATGGATAAATCAGGTTTGCCAGGGCATACGAGCTGGTGGGTTTGGATTTTTGGGGCGGCAGCTCCTATGTCCTGGCAGACGCCTTCCTCCTCTTTTTTTTTTTTTTGCAAAATTTTTTGGCAGATATTTTTTCATCCTCATTGATTGATTGTTTGACGTTCATTTTTCCTTTCAGCCCACAGTGCATTACCCTTATGCCCAATATAAGGAGTATAGCAGAAACTCCTAATACTGGCCATACATGTAATGATTGCAGAGACCCTAAAATGCCAGGACAGACCCCACGAATGATGCCATTTTGGAAAGAGGACACCCCAAAGTATTCCGTGAGGTGCATGGTGAGTTCATAGAATGTTTTATTTTTTGTCACAAGTTAGCAGAAATTGTGGTTTTGTGTTTTTTTGTTTTTTTTTCACAAAATGTCATTTTCCGCTAACTTGTGACAAAAAATAAAATTTTCTATGAACTCACCATGGCCCTCATGGAATACCTTAGCGTGTATTCTTTCCAAAATGGGGTCATTTGTGGGGTTTGTTAACTGTCCTGGCAAGTGGGCGGGGTGCTAAATTTTGAGCACCCCTGTAAAGCCTAAAGGTACTCATTGGACTCTGGGCCCCTTAGCGCAGTTAGGGTGCAAAAAAGTGCCACACATGTGGTATCGCCGTACTCGGGAGAAGTAGTACAATGTGTTTTGGGGTGTATTTTTACACATACCCATGCTGGGTGGGAGAAATACCTCTGTAAATGACAATCTTTTTGATTTTTTTACACACAATTGTCCATTTACAGAGTTATTTCTCCCACCCAGCATGGGTATGTGTAAAAATACACCCCAAAACACATTGTACTACTTCTCCCGAGTATGGCGATACCACATGTGTGGCACTTTTTTGCACCCTAACTGCGCTAAAGGGCCCAAAGTCCAATGAGTATCTTTAGGATTTCACAGGTCATTTTGCGGAATTTGATTTCCAGACTACTCCTCACGGTTTAGGGCCCCTAAAATGCCAGGGCAGTATAGGAACCCCACAAATGACCCCATTTTAGAAAGAAGACACCCCAAGGTATTCCGTTAGGAGTATGGTAAGTTCATAGAAGATTTTATTTTTTGTCAAAAGTTAGCGGAAAATTGATTTTTATTGTTTTTTTCACAAAGTGTCATTTTCCACTAACTTGTGACAAAAAATAAAATCTTCTATGAACTCACCATACTCCTAACGGAATACCTTGGGGTGTCTTCTTTCTAAAATGGGGTCATTTGTAGGGTTCCTATACTGCCCTGGCATTTTAGGGGCCCTAAACCGTGAGGAGTAGTCTGGAAATCAAATTCCGCAAAATGACCTGTGAAATCCTAAAGATACTCATTGGACTTTGGGCCCTTTAGCGCAGTTAGGGTGCAAAAAAGTGCCACACATGTGGTATTGCCGTACTCGGGAGAAGTAGTATAATGTGTTTTGGGGTGTATTTTTACACATACCCATGCTGGGTGGGAGAAATATCTCTGTAAATGACAATCTTTTGATTTTTTTACACACAATTGTCCATTTACAGAGTTATTTCTCCCACCCAGCATGGGTATGTGTAAAAATACACCCCAAAACACATTGTACTACTTCTCCCGAGTACGGCGATACCACATGTGTGGCACTTTTTTGCACCCTAACTGCGCTAAAGGGCCCAAAGTCCAATGAGTATCTTTAGGATTTCACAGGTCATTTTGCGGAATTTGATTTCCAGACTACTCCTCACGGTTTAGGGCCCCTAAAATGCCAGGGCAGTATAGGAACCCCACAAATGACCCCATTTTAGAAAGAAGACACCCCAAGGTATTCCGTTAGGAGTATGGTAAGTTCATAGAAGATTTTATTTTTTGTCAAAAGTTAGCGGAAAATTGATTTTTATTGTTTTTTTCACAAAGTGTCATTTTCCACTAACTTGTGACAAAAAATAAAATCTTCTATGAACTCACCATACTCCTAACGGAATACCTTGGGGTGTCTTCTTTCTAAAATGGGGTCATTTGTAGGGTTCCTATACTGCCCTGGCATTTTAGGGGCCCTAAACCGTGAGGAGTAGTCTGGAAATCAAATTCCGCAAAATGACCTGTGAAATCCTAAAGATACTCATTGGACTTTGGGCCCTTTAGCGCAGTTAGGGTGCAAAAAAGTGCCACACATGTGGTATTGCCGTACTCGGGAGAAGTAGTATAATGTGTTTTGGGGTGTATTTTTACACATACCCATGCTGGGTGGGAGAAATATCTCTGTAAATGACAATCTTTTGATTTTTTTACACACAATTGTCCATTTACAGAGTTATTTCTCCCACCCAGCATGGGTATGTGTAAAAATACACCCCAAAACACATTGTACTACTTCTCCCGAGTACGGCGATACCACATGTGTGGCACTTTTTTGCACCCTAACTGCGCTAAAGGGCCCAAAGTCCAATGAGTATCTTTAGGATTTCACAGGTCATTTTGCGGAATTTGATTTCCAGACTACTCCTCACGGTTTAGGGCCCCTAAAATGCCAGGGCAGTATAGGAACCCCACAAATGACCCCATTTTAGAAAGAAGACACCCCAAGGTATTCCGTTAGGAGTATGGTAAGTTCATAGAAGATTTTATTTTTTGTCAAAAGTTAGCGGAAAATTGATTTTTATTGTTTTTTTCACAAAGTGTCATTTTCCACTAACTTGTGACAAAAAATAAAATCTTCTATGAACTCACCATACTCCTAACGGAATACCTTGGGGTGTCTTCTTTCTAAAATGGGGTCATTTGTGGGGTTCCTATACTGCCCTGGCATTTTAGGGGCCCTAAACCGTGAGGAGTAGTCTGGAAATCAAATTCCGCAAAATGACCTGTGAAATCCTAAAGATACTCATTGGACTTTGGGCCCTTTAGCGCAGTTAGGGTGCAAAAAAGTGCCACACATGTGGTATTGCCGTACTCGGGAGAAGTAGTATAATGTGTTTTGGGGTGTATTTTTACACATACCCATGCTGGGTGGGAGAAATATCTCTGTAAATGACAATCTTTTGATTTTTTTACACACAATTGTCCATTTACAGAGTTATTTCTCCCACCCAGCATGGGTATGTGTAAAAATACACCCCAAAACACATTGTACTACTTCTCCCGAGTACGGCGATACCACATGTGTGGCACTTTTTTGCACCCTAACTGCGCTAAAGGGCCCAAAGTCCAATGAGTATCTTTAGGATTTCACAGGTCATTTTGCGGAATTTGATTTCCAGACTACTCCTCACGGTTTAGGGCCCCTAAAATGCCAGGGCAGTATAGGAACCCCACAAATGACCCCATTTTAGAAAGAAGACACCCCAAGGTATTCCGTTAGGAGTATGGTAAGTTCATAGAAGATTTTATTTTTTGTCAAAAGTTAGCGGAAAATTGATTTTTATTGTTTTTTTCACAAAGTGTCATTTTCCACTAACTTGTGACAAAAAATAAAATCTTCTATGAACTCACCATACTCCTAACGGAATACCTTGGGGTGTCTTCTTTCTAAAATGGGGTCATTTGTAGGGTTCCTATACTGCCCTGGCATTTTAGGGGCCCTAAACCGTGAGGAGTAGTCTGGAAATCAAATTCCGCAAAATGACCTGTGAAATCCTAAAGATACTCATTGGACTTTGGGCCCTTTAGCGCAGTTAGGGTGCAAAAAAGTGCCACACATGTGGTATTGCCGTACTCGGGAGAAGTAGTATAATGTGTTTTGGGGTGTATTTGTACACATACCCATGCTGGGTGGGAGAAATATCTCTGTAAATGACAATCTTTTGATTTTTTTACACACAATTGTCCATTTACAGAGTTATTTCTCCCACCCAGCATGGGTATGTGTAAAAATACACCCCAAAACACATTGTACTACTTCTCCCGAGTACGGCGATACCACATGTGTGGCACTTTTTTGCACCCTAACTGCGCTAAAGGGCCCAAAGTCCAATGAGTATCTTTAGGATTTCACAGGTCATTTTGCGGAATTTGATTTCCAGACTACTCCTCACGGTTTAGGGCCCCTAAAATGCCAGGGCAGTATAGGAACCCCACAAATGACCCCATTTTAGAAAGAAGACACCCCAAGGTATTCCGTTAGGAGTATGGTAAGTTCATAGAAGATTTTATTTTTTGTCAAAAGTTAGCGGAAAATTGATTTTTATTGTTTTTTTCACAAAGTGTCATTTTCCACTAACTTGTGACAAAAAATAAAATCTTCTATGAACTCACCATACTCCTAACGGAATACCTTGGGGTGTCTTCTTTCTAAAATGGGGTCATTTGTGGGGTTCCTATACTGCCCTGGCATTTTAGGGGCCCTAAACCGTGAGGAGTAGTCTTGAAACGAAATTTCTCAAAATGACCTGTGAAATCCTAAAGGTACTCATTGAACTTTGGGCCCTTTAGCGCAGTTAGGGTGCAAAAAAGTGCCACACATGTGGTATCGCCGTACTCAGGAGAAGTAGTATAATGTGTTTTGGGGTGTATTTTTACACATACCCATGCTGAGTGGGAGAAAGATCTCTGTAAATGGACAATTGTGTGTAAAAAAAATTAACAAATTGTCATTTACAGAGATATTTCTCCCACCCAGCATGGGTATGTGTAAAAATACACCCCAAAACACATTATACTACTTCTCCTGAGTACGGCAATACCACATGTGTGGCACTTTTTTGCAGCCTAACTGCGCTAAGGGGCCCAAAGTCCAATGAGCACCTTTAAGCTTTACAGGGGTGCTTACAATTTAGCATCCCCCAAAATGTCAGGACAGTAAACACACCCCACAAATGACCCCATTTTGGAAAGTAGACCCTTCAAGGTATTCAGAGAGGGGCATGGTGAGTCCGTGGTAGATTTCATTTTTTTTTTGTTGCAAGTTAGAAGAAATGGAAACTTTTTTTTTTTTTTTTGTTTGTCACAAAGTGTCATTTTCCGCTTACTTGTGACAAAAAATAATATCTTCTATGAACTCACTATGCCTCTCAGTGAATACTTTGGGATGTCTTCTTTCCAAAATGGGGTCATTTGGGGGGTATTTATACTATCCTGGAATTCTAGCCCCTCATGAAACATGACAGGGGGTCAGAAAAGTCATAGATGCTTGAAAATGGGAAAATTCACTTTTTGCACCATAGTTTGTAAACGCTATAACTTTTACCCAAACCAATAAATATACACTGAATGGGTTTTTTTTTATCCAAAATATGTTTGTCCACATTTTTCGCGCTGCATGTATACAGAAATTTTACTTTATTTGAAAAATGTCAGCACAGAAAGTTAAAAAAATCATTTTTTTGCCAAAATTCATGTCTTTTTTGATGAATATAATAAAAAGTAAAAATCGCAGGAGCAATCAAATAGCACCAAAAGAAAGCTTTATTAGTGAGAAGAAAAGGAGCCAAAATTCATTTAGGTGGTAGGTTGTATGAGCGAGCAATAAACCGTGAAAGCTGCAGTGGTCTGAATGGAAAAAAAGTGGCCGGTCCTTAAGGGGTAGAAAGACTGTGGTCCTCAAGTGGTTAAAGAACAAGTGACAGACATGCTAACCTAGTAATAAAAAACACATATATAAGTAGATAAATACTAGTTCTACTTACATAACAGATGTATTGCACTGTCCACGTCATCATTCCTGTGAATTTTATAAATGAAACGCAGAGAATCCTATTCTAGACAGTTTCCATCTTGGTTACCTTTGAATGAAGCTTATCCTGACATCATTTCCTCCCTCACTCTTTTTTTCTCCTCTTGCTAATTGTATATTCGTTACCCGCTCTCCCAGAGTTTTCAGACAATCCCACTGAGGTCTCTACTAGGAAGTGCACTGTCTTATGTCATTAGAAGGAGCGGGAAATAAAGGGAAGAGGAGGAATATATTATAGATGAAAAGACCCCCCAGCATGCAACTGTTTTGCCAGCCGATGGCAAAGGTAATCACAGAGCCAGCGCTCCTTAAAGGGACGCCGAGCAGTGCAGAAACTATGGAAAGATACACATCATTTTAAAGCTCTCTTTCTCCTCTTTCCAATGATATATAAACCGCCACCCTACGCCTTTTAGTTTTCGCTATTTTCGCGATTGAAATTGCCGCGGCCGCGATTTCGATTGTGAAAATAGAGAAAACTAAAAGGCGTAGGGCAACGATTTAGGTGTCATCAGAAAGAGGAGAAAGAGAGCTTTAAAATGATATCCATCAAGCCATAGTTATATTGTATTACACAGGGCGACTTTTTGTCAAAGTCAGCAGCTGCATTCAGCAGAATGGAGCTGCTGACACTGGGGAAAGTGTCGTCCTGTGTAATACAATATAACTATGGCTTGATGGATATCATTTTAAAGCTCTCTTTCTCCTCTTTCTGACGACACCTAAATTGTTGCCCTACACCTTTTAGTTTTCTCTATTTTCGCGATAGAAATCACGGTTGCGGCAATTTCAATCGCGAAAATAGCGAAAACTAAAAGACATAGGGTGGTGGTTTATATATCATTGGAAAGAGGAGAAAGAGAGCTTTAAAATGATATGCATCTTTCCATAGTTTCTGCACTGCTCGGAGTCCCTTTAAGGTGCCCATACATGGTACAATTTTTCATTTTTTAATTTGATTGGACAATTTAGTTCAGTTATTCCATTATATCAAATATAAAGATTTTTCTAACATGTCCAATTTGATTTTTATCAAACAAACGTTATACTCGTCCGTTTTTCTTAATAAAAAAAAAAAAGATTCTTTTCAAAAAACGGGAAAATCTAACGTTTTTATTGTACCGTGTATGGATACCATAAGGTATGTGATAACTCCAAACCATAATAGCAGAAAAAGTTTTGAAAGTTTTGAATGCAAGGCTTAGCATCCTTATCACTTAATACGCTCAGACCAGTTGCTGTTGAAATTTGATTTTTATGATGACAATCCCGCTTTAACAGTTTCTAATCACTGCTTTGTTCATACAAAAGATACTGAAATTCATCCAGTTTGTTCTAGTGCATACATGAAGTGGCCATAAATGGATTAGATTTTCACTTATGCACAGGAGCTGCAAATGGTGGTATGTGTATTCAGCATCTAGTTGTACTTGAAAACTATCTTCTTGTGCAAGATGTATTTGAATTGCTGATTCCGTCCCATTGGAAAGGTTTTCCCTCAATCCCTGAGTCAGTAGTTTTGAATCAGGATGAAACCATTTCTTGGCTAACTTAGAGGTACCATAAATAAAAAGCAAGCTTTTGGCTAATAAGCCTTCTTCAGTCTTTGTTCCTGTATGTTAACAAAGATGTTAAAACACACAGCTTATATAAACTGGACATAAGTTACATTGGGGATGGTTTTTAATGCCACAAGTGGTCTTATCTATTTGTCATAAATTAGATAACATCCCCGTGAGACCCTCCTGAAGTTGTAATTAAGGAATTTAATGACATTTATTTATTTCCTGAACAATGAAACAGAAATCGCAACCTAAGCATATTCAAACATAGGAACAAGTTTTGTCTGTTGTTCCAAATTAATAAGAACTACAATATTATATGTTGTACAAGATGCCAGTATTTATTTTAGATTACATTCAAGTTAAAAATTAAGTTCTACAGCATGGCCTTCTGCCATCACTGTAATGGCCTGATACATTATTAGATGTGCCCTCTAATCAAGTAAATGATCAGTAGCTGACTGATATTAATTTGTTACCTGGATATCAGATTGCCCTGCAAGCTCATGGTGAACCAGAACTTCTAGGAGTGTGTAAGGGCAGCTCTAGGGAAGTCCTATAGTCGTTTATGGGAGTCGGAGATGTGTGGGGTGCTTAGGAGGATGTCATTGGAGGAGTGGAACGAGCAGCCAAGTATGTATCTGCTGACCAGGTCAGAGATGTAGGTTGTGCAGGGCATGAGTATAAATTTATTGGCCAGACATAGGATCTTGAAGCTAATTCAGAAACGGATTGAGAGAGCCAGTAGAGGGATTTGTATATATATTTGTATAAGCAAGAGGATCATGGCCGTTTTTAGCTACGTGCGGGGCGTGCAATCGCACGGGGCGCAGTGTGGCAGTGAGGAGAAGGAGGGCGCAGGCAGAAGTAAGACTTCTCCCGGGCGTCCTGTTGCCTTGGCTGCTGTGATCGTGTGTGTCCTACGTCAAGTGAACACCACATGACCAGCGTGTGGTGACATTGACGTACAGCAGCGGTACTGCAGCTGTCGGGGACGGGGTGCCCTAGGAGGAAGATAGGATTTGCTGCAGACCACGTGTGGTTTCCTGCTGCTTCTTCTCTCCTGGTCAGTAGTTATCCAGCTCTTCCCCGATATGGCTGCTCTCAGTGGGAAGGGGGAGGCGCAGGTTCCAGCAGGAATGAATGATAGTGTGGTCGGGTAGCGCCTCTTTCAAAGTGCAGGGAAGCTAGGTGGCCAGTTACAACTCACACGGTGGCAAGCAGTGAATAGAGCAAACACAGCTGCAGGCATGACACTTGCCTGCAGCTCACACAGCCTGGCCCGGGATAACTTCCTGCAGAGAGGGTCACAGGCTGCTTCTCCCCTCCCCCCTGAAAGTCCGAGTCCAGACTGCAAAGCATGGTGTCGGGGGAAGGGGAGAGTGCTCAGCTGAACGGGCAGGCTGTATCTGTGTCTCTGCTGCCTGTGTCCCCCTGGCCTGCATGCTGTGAGTACTTGCCAGGCACTTCTATCCTGACAACCCCTCCTCCATCCCACAGCATTAGGGGGCTCATATATTCCCTTTGTCCTCCATCACAGTACCACTGCTCCCAGCAAGCCCCCCTCCCCTTTCTATAAAGGTACCACTGCTCCCAGCAAGTCCCCCTCCCCTTTCTATAAAGGTACCACTGCTCCCAGCAAGTCCCCCTCCCCTTTCTATAAAGGTACCAGTGCTCCCAGCAAGCCCCCCTCCCCTTTCTATAAAGGTACCACTGCTCCCAGCAAGCCCCCCTCCCCTTTCTATAAAGGTACCAGTGCTCCCAGCAAGCCCCCCTCCCCTTTCTATAAAGGTACCACTGCTCCCAGCAAGCCCCCCTCCCCTTTCTATAAAGGTACCACTGCTCCCAGCAAGCCCCCCCTCCCATGTCTTAAAGGGAAACTAAACTGAGAGGGACATGGATGTTTCCTTTTAAGCAATACCAGTTGCCTGGCAGTCATGCTGATCTCTTTGGCTGCAGTAGTGTCTGAATCACACACCTGAAACAAGCATGCAGTTAACCCAGTCTGACTTCAGTCAGAACACCTAATCTGCATGCTTGTTGAGGGGCTGTGGCTAAAAGTATTAATCTAGAGAGACAGGATCAGCAGGAGAGTCTGGCAACTGGTATTATTTTAAAAGGAAAAATCCATATCCTTCTCAGTTTATGTTCCCTTTAAAGTGTCCCTCTTTCTCATCTCAAAAAGTTGGGAGGTATGGCTGCAGCTTCTAGCATCCCTGGTCCAACACCCCTCCGCTTGCAAGCAGGAGCCAATCACCACGTGTGTTGATTTCTACCCTCACGCAATGCTGTGCTTGCCCACAACACATCACTGAAGAGGTGGGAACAGTGTCAGCGGCCCAAACTCTTTAGCACCTGTACATACTAGTACACTTCTGTCCGCTTTTCAGCAACACGTAACAATCTGTAACATTAATGTGTTGATAAAAAGCGGACAGAGGCGCACCAAGTGTAGCTGGCAGTGGGTTTGGGGTTTTTTTTGGGCCGGGGGGGGGGGGGGGGGGGGGCGTATTTTTTTATACTCGCCCTGGGAGCAATTTCATCTAGAAACTGCACTGAAGAGGATGCTGTGCTCTAGATCAGTGCGGGAGCTCCTGTCATTCTTCGCAGCTCGTGGGGCTTAGCCTGTAATGGGGACCTTTGTGTCTCATCTCTACAGGCAATACTTTTGGCTGCTTATAAGACACAATTTACCATTTAATTATGTGGCTTGATGACCCACATACTTTTCCAAGCTTGAATTTCAGCCTGGTCAACAAATCACACATTACTGCCATGTCCAGGCTTCGTTTTCATTATATATATATAATCTACCAGCACATGCATATTGTGCCACCTTGACGACAGAGTGATCATAATCAGCGAAATGCTAATCTGAACAATTCTTACAGAAAGCGTATTCAGAAATGAACCACTGATGTGACCCTATAATGTACAATAATGCGTGAACTATTCATACATTTATCAGTAATTGGCTGCAGCTTTCACACTGACATACATCACAGTCTTCCTGTCTTCCATTATCATGTAATTGTGTTCCGTGTTGACTAATATGGCTTTTATATTTTCTCCTTTCATGTTTCTCTTTCTGAAAGGCTGAAGTGAATGGACCTACAAATCCCTTCATTAATACAAGCAGTAAGTCTCCAGCTGCCCATGAGAGCCTGGCCTTCTTTCAGCATTTAGGAAGCAGACTCGCCAGTGCTCTGGCAGAACAGTTCCTACCCCCTGTGGTTCCCTACGTGCCAACTCCAAGGAAAGCCACACACAACCGTGCGCTGAAAAAGGTCTCACACGTAACAAAACACAGCATGCAAAAGAAAGCTTCACGTCCTTCATTAAGGTATAATATTATATTTTATAAATGAATGTGGCACTTGATTAGAAATGTGATTTTAATTAGTCTTTTAAGTATTGCACCATCGTTAACTGCACATATAGTAGGAACATGCTAATATGCAATCCATAGAGCTGTGGTTATTATAAAGTCGTGCTTTGTAAGTACTGAATCCTCATGAAATGAAGTCAAAGAGGAACTGTAACCAAGGATGAACTTCATCCCAATCAGTAGCTGATACCCCCTTTCCTGTGAGAAATCTTCAGCTTTTCTTAATTAGATCATCGGGGGGGGGGGGGGGGGTATTGTGGTGAAACCCCTCCCATAGTGTGATGTCCGGACCTAGGTCCTGACAGTTTCCTGTCTGTGAGTCTTCTTGCATTGTGGGAAATAACAGTTTCCAATCGCCAAGCAACCAGTATCTCCCTCTGTGCATATGTATATCTATTTAAAAAACAACAACAACCCTTTAGCCTATCGCATTGTTAGGGGGTGTGGTTATAGTTAATGACACTTGGTGCTGTTTTGTTTTTTTCATCATGTCTGCCAGTAGTAACGATGATTATGTGCAGGCTCATTGTGGATCAACCAATATGAACAAATGACATGGCAAATATCAATCATTTCTTGATCTCTCTTAACTTCTCACTTTGCTATTCTTTGCTAATCTATTGATTTTTTTTTCACATTTTTTGCTAAAGTTCCTCTTTGAATGAAGTTCTTATGGGTTAACACAATGTAGTGCTCAAGTGATGAATAGTATATTAAAAGACAACGTTAATGAAAAATTGTAATGTCTAAAATATAGATACCTACATGTACAGTACATTTTTCCCAGAATAAAATGCACTATGAATTACTTTATTTTCCTATGTAGCCGCCACTTAGGCAGTGAAAATCTCATCTGACAAATCTGTCAGGCTTAGGACTGGTCCATCTCCTCATGAGGGATTCTTAGGATTTTCTTTATTTACAGAAACACTGAACTGCAGTTGCTTAACTCAATTCCCAATATAGTGTGCAAATTAGTAGGGGCACTAACTGACATTCCCCATGAGGAGATGGACTAGTCCAAACCCTGTCAGTTTTGTCAGAATTCTACTGCCAACTGTGTCAGCAACATAGGAGAAAAGTAATTTATAGTACATATTAAAATCAACAAAACTGACATTTTATAAATATGTATTTTACAATTTGTAATTATAGTATTCCTTTAAAGTCTCATGATGAGCTGTATGCTGTCTTTGCATTTTATAAGAGCTAAAGCATTTCTTGAATCCATATATTGACTGTATTGATTAAGATGAAAGCATGGGGGAGAGTTATCCTTCGTAACATACGCTAGGCTGTTCTACACCATGGTACTTGTCAACATCACACAAGCTCTGGTGAATGCAGCAGTAGAGAAGAGGCAGACATCCCAGCTCTCCGCCTCTAATTCCAGATTTTCATAACTTAATTTGGTCCATGAACCTCAAAGAATAATTGCAACAGTATAACATTTTTTAAAATTGATGTTTGATTCTTGTGACCAGACACGAAGAATGGAATCAGCGTGGATGTGGTGGGTAATATTTACATGTCATTGATAATCTGCATGTCCTTAGTATTAAAGGATACCCGAACTGAAATGTGACATAATGAGATAGACATGTGTATGTACAGTGCCTAGCACACAAATAACTATGCTGTGTTCCTTTTTTTCTTTCTCTGCCTGAAAGAGTTAAATATCAGGTATGTAAGTGGCTCACTCAGTCCTGACTCAGACAGGAAGTGACTACAGTGTGAGCCTCACTGATAAGAAATGCCAACTATAAAACACTTTCCTAGCAGAAAATGGCTTCTGAGGGCAAGAAAGAGGTAAAAAAAGGGGAATTTCTTATCAGTGAGGCTCACACTGTAGTCACTTCCTGTCTGAGTCAGGACTGAGTCAGCCACTTACATACCTGATATTTAACTCTTTCAGGCAGAGAAAGAAAAAAAGGAACACAGCATAGTTATTTGTGTGCTAGGCACTGTACATACACATGTCTATCTCGTTATGTCACATTTCAGTTCGGGTATCCTTTAAGGCTCATACACACGCTCAACAAAACAACTTGAAGTTGGACAACTTTTGTCAAGTAAAATATCACTGATAAGTGGCAACCAACAACTGATAAGACGCAGCTCAAGTCAATCCAACTGTTGGATTGACTTGAGCTGCGTCTTATCAGTCATTGGTCGCCTCTTATCAAAATTGTCCAACTTCTTCAAGTTGTTTGATAATTGTGCATTTAACAGACTTTTGTTGAGCGTGTGTATGAGGCTTTATCTATCTTGATTATAAATAAGTTGACTACACACATGGTATATGGTTTGTTGCTCACAAGACATGCATTATTTTACAGAATATACCAGGTATAGGGTATCTAGGGGCTATTAGCCACTAGCTAGTTCGGACCCCCAGCAGTCTCAAAAACGGTGAGCCTGCCCTTGTTCTAAAAAAGTTTGTATATCCGCGAGTTCCCGGTTGTTTTTATTTTTCATGAGACAGTTGGTGAAACATTTAAAATTTGAAGTGACTGTACACATGTTTAAAACTAACTATAGAGTGTCCCCCTCCCAGGCATGTTCAAACCCATTACTCCCAAAGCAGATTGGTATTTCTGAGGTAATCCAAAAACTGTAAGTGTGGGTCTCCATCCCCCAAGCAATAACAACCTTATACCATTATAGTACAGGTTCTCCGCAAAATGGAGCCCAGCAAACTGTCCCCCCTCCCTATCCCAAGTACCCTTGTCCAATGTTATGGGCACGGGGCACATTTCCACATCTAGTTCCCAGGAGGATATTGATTTGATAGTATCAGAGGAAGGTATGATCAGTTAGATACAAATAATTTATCCTTGCATTCAAATGTCATGTAAATTATATGTAGCATGAAATTGGACCAATCAAAATAACTTCCTGGTATTTTTATTGTTCCAAGCTGCATAACATTTACATGACATTTTAATGCAAAGAGATTCTTTTATTTTATTTTCATTGATCATCCATAATCAGAGGAACTTATGGTGGAATCTGGAAATGCCTTAAATAAAGGTGCACTCAGATGTGTACTTCCTCTCAAAACAATAAGCATAGGGGTATATTGATTACTCATAACAATTCTCACAAGTGGTTAAAAGAAAAGTTCTGTAATTAAAAAGTGCCGGTGCAAAAGAGAAACAGATGCCTAGATCAAGGATGCTGTCTGCTCCACTTTTGCTCCTGTTGCTCCTGTTTTTCTTACTATAGTTTAACCCACTAGCATCTTCAATAGTGTTATCTCTTTTTAGATAACTACACTGCTTTTAAACCCAGTCGGCAGAACTACCTGTGCTGTAAAGTCTTGGAATGCTTTGATCTCTTTCTACTAGCTGAAAATCTAGAAACTGAAAGCGGAAGTCCTTTGTTATTGTGTCACACTGCCCTCTAGTGACAAGTGGCCATAAATACACATTACAGCAGTACTAATTAGAAGCAGGGAAATATAACAAATAAGAAATAAAAAAAATTTGCTAAATTAAATTGGTCTGGAGCACTTGCAAGCCTCTGAATAAATTGGCTGCTAAAGGATTAAATAAATGTGGGCTGTTCTGTCCTGCTTGGGTAAAAAAGAGATACAGAGAAATGCTAAATAATCGCAGGTAAAGCCAGTACGTATATTATGATGGGGAGTCATTTACCTTTAATCCTTGGTGTATCTTCAGCTTGTAGCAGGATTGTACACTGCAAATATTTCCAGACGTTATGTAATTACATATTGGCCATACAGTACATTGCAGTATATACAGTATCTCATTTCCTCTTTTATTGCATTCATCTTTCATTTCTCCGTTTCATTAAAAGCCATATAATGAAAATCTTCATTTTTCCAGTCATGTATTATTTAAAACATTTTAAATATTGTGCGGCTGTGTAGTTGATAGTCTACTCATAAAATGGAAATAGAAGAGGCTTCTTTGGCAAGGCAGAAAGTCTCAGAGGTGAAAGACTTGCTGTATAATGAAAAGGTGAACTCTTCTCTTAGCTGACAATGAATTCAAATATTTTCCAGGGATGCGTAGATGCTGAACTTGTGGAAGTTTGTGTACTTTGTGGCTATTGAATATATAAACTAAATGTAAAGGCTTAGGACATTGATGGCTGTTTAACTGGTTGCATCAGCAAAATCAACTGGCCTTGCATTTCCTTGGCATACGGTCTTTGAATGAATTAACTGGGGCAAGACAGTGCAACTTACATTTTCTTTTCTGTTCCACAGACAGTGTTCTTCTCTTTGTAGCTAGAGCAATAAATGGGGCCATTTTTAAGGTCTGGTTGAGATAGACGGCTGCTGGCATCCCATTTAGCCGATACTACTAAGCAAAAAAGAGGTTGACATCAGTTCCCGTCGTTCCGTCGTAGTGTTGCATTTTCAACCCCTATGGGGATACAGAATCACAAATATTTCTAAAAGCTTCATAACTAATCTTGGAAAGATTGATCATCATCGGCATTCAACCGTAAATGCGTTGAGATGAATTCTTCTATTCATCTCATTGTGGGGCACAGTGGATCCTAAACGACATGGATAGACGCTGACAGCCGTGCATCTGAACCTGCCCTAAGGACTGTCTGTTAATTTATGGATGGTTGGCAGCTTTGGGCTAAGTTCACATTATGTATATTGCATAACCCACTTGTTTTAATGCAGGAATAACGCAGCATGCACTCTGCACGTTAGAACACACGTTATTTTCATAACATGAAGAATGGCTAATGTGGACGTTATTGCAAGCATTATCCAGAAACACAATTTAACCATGGTGCTCTCACATACAGTAATGCAGCACAACTCAATATACATAGGTCCATAGTCATATTCGATTATCTGATCACTTCTGTACAAAATTAATCGGAAAATCGATTGGAAACCAGATCAGACCTATTGGAAATTATCGATTTGACCTGTTAATCTGACAGGAAATTGTGTGATGTCCAGCCATTATTCAGATAATTTACTCATATTTTTACACCTTGTAAAAAAAAAAAAAAAAAAAACCTTTTCAGTACATACCATTTCACAAAGTACTGAAAAGGGATGTAAAGCCTTCCCTCTACATAGCTAAGCGTCTATTTTTTTTTGTTTGCTTCAGGTTTACTGTAAGAGGAGCTGTTAGCTATACTATCTAAAAAACAAACAAACACATATATAAGTAGATAAATACTACGTACATAACATATGTATTGCACTGTCCACATTTTGATTTCAGTGACTTTTATATAGTAAATAAAAATAATTCTGTTTCAGATACTTGCCATCTTAATGCCTTCTGACTGAAGCTAATACTAATGTCATTTTCTCCCTTACTCTGGGAGGAGTGCGGCAAATGCAAACACAGACAGTCTTCAGACACTCCCACCCAGCTCTACAATAAAAAGTGCATTGTCATTGTGTGACTCTCTAGCTTGAGAAGCATGAGAAATATTGGCCAATCAGAGAGGAACAGAGGTGTGGGAGGGGAAAACAGGAGAAAGGGGGTAGTAAGGAAGCAAAAAAAGACAACCCAGCATGCCCTGCAACTTCCTTTGTGCAGCAGATGTACCAAATAAGAGCCACGGAAACTGGAGAAAGATGTTTTATGAAGAAGAAAAGTAATAGTGATTTTAACTTTTGGATTGCCTGGTTAGCATCTTTATTACTTTTTTACCAGATAAAAATAAAGAATTGATTTTTAATTTTATGCCCGACAGTTACTCTTTAAACAAAACACTGTATATAAATGCCCTGTACAGCTGCTCTGTCCTTGTTAGTTAAAATGGATAGATACAGTACACGTTGCACTTGTTCATCTTGCTATACAGAAAACATATTACCATAACAGACTATCATATATGTTAAAAAGATGCACTAAAATGGTACTTGGAAAAAATGCACCCAAAACATGGAAGCAGCATGTGCAATCAAATGCAGATTTTCACTAAATGGTCCCTGGCCCTATTACAGTGAGTTTCATGCTTTCAAAATAATGGCAGTTTTTCAGTCTACATTTTGATATAGTGTGATGCAGATGCGTAGATTTTAATTAAGCTATATTTTCTTCCAGGAGTGCTGCTGTCACTATAGCACAATATAGAAGGTGATTTATTAGTATTTTAAAGAATAGTAAATATGCAGCACTTGCATATCAGGCAGACTAATGGAGGCTTGCTTGAAATATGGTGATGAGCAGTATCACTTGGTGATATAAGTAAATCACTTTTATACCAGCCTGCTGACTAATAGTTTAAATGATCGAAAGATGGCGCTTGCGACATGGATTCCCTCTCCCCAGTCAGCACTCTACAGGAAACAGCAGCAGCTCTGGGTTTTCAGAGCACTTTGTCCTTGTACATAATGATGCCCTTTCATTTGATCTTCAAACCATGTTATGGTATGAATGCTAAGAGAGTATTTAAGGTACATATATTATAACGTTGGAGATCACTAGCTAACTGCACAGCACACAGGTGAAATCTATACAGAAAAATAGATGATCTCTTCATTTGAGGTAACTATAGCGATTCTTTATTACTTTTACTTCTTTTGCAAAGGCCTACATTACAAATAAAAGAAAATATAAGAACAGATACGTATTGTGTTTGTTTAAATATGCCTGACTCAAGGCAAATCTACCTAAGGTAAGCACAGAGGTACATTCATGCTGGGTCCACATGTATTGTCTGTTCTTCTCTGGTCCCTCTAATCACCCCTTGAAAATTTTGAATTTTGGCAAATTTTCAGAGAGAAAGAGGCAGGTGTGCTGCCATGTTGCCCTATCTCCCTACCATTTGAATCTGTGAGGTTCTTGCAAATGTAAAATCCTCATTCAGCAGAAGACTATATGCAGAGTTCTTCCTTAAAGGGATACTGTAGGGGGGTCAGGGGAAAATGAGTTGAACTTACCCGGGGCTTTTAACGGTCCCCCGCAGACATCCTGTGTTGGCGCAGCCACTCACCGATGCTCCGGCCCCGCCTCCGGTTCACTTCTGGAATTTCAGACTTTAAAGTCTGAAAACCACTGCGCCTGCGTTGCCGTGTCCTTGATCCCGCTGATGTCACCAAGAGCGCACAGCGCAGGCACAGTATGGTCTGTGTCTGCGCAGTACACTCCTGGTGACATCAGCGGGAGTGAGGACATGGCAATGCAGGCGCAGTGGTTTTCTGACTTTAAAGTCTGAAATTCCAAAAGTGAACTGGAGGCGGGGCCGGAGCATCGGTGAGTGGCTGCGCCAACACAGGATGTCTGCGGGGGACCATTAGAAGCCCGGGTAAGTTCAACTCATTTTCCTCCGACCCCCCTACAGTATCCCTTTAAGACATAAATTCTACTGAAACGTCTTGCTTGGTAGAAGGACAGCTAGTTCTAATCTACAAGTTGTTCAGTCCGAGAGGTGCCAGATCACATTCACGGACTTTCATAGCATGCAGAGAGACTACAGTTTCCATGAAATAGCAGGGAACAGGTCACAGGAACCCCAATTATGGACCTAAAGTGGGATGTGACCAATTAACACTTCATAAGTGGGAGAATTTTTTGTATATTAGATGTATCCATAGTTTTATAGTTAGCCTACTTATGCTTATTGATGCTTACTTAGGAACTTAGGTGGTTACTTATGATTGCTACGCTAGCTTCTTTTATTTTGCTTCTACTTCATGATATGCAATCATATTCCTATGAACGTATTTGCTGTAACCAAGATTACTTCTGAATGAATGCCATGTATTGCTGATTGATGCAAATAAATTCCTAACTGCCCCAAGCATCTTACGGTCTGTGTATATCTGCTGAAAGCTGTGGGAACTTCCTAACTGATAGAGACGAGGTATGATCTTTGATCATTGCTACCGAAAGATATTTACAAGAAGGCCCAAGGAAAAATTACAGTCGGTGAGCCAGCCCTCCTCTTTCCCATCCCAGTCACTAGGTGGCAATACTTCAGTCAGCAAGGATTGCTCTAGACTGGTATAGGTAGAATAGCGACCAGTTCTAAGGAGAAAACCTTAGTTTTGGGGAATTAGTCCAGTACAAAATTACTGCAGTCCATAAGATCTTCCATTTTTGCAACTGAAATTTTTTTTGCAACTTAGATGCTTTTATCATGACTAGAGTTCCAGCTTCTTGTGAGTGTGTTTTGAGTGCATTGTGTTAATGATGGCTTGTGTGTAAATTGACCGCTCCTCTCAACATCTTTATCTTATTCCTTTAAGTTTCAGCAGGGTGAGCATGGCTACTTTAATTTGTGTACATTGACATTTCTTGATGACTGTCATGTAACTTTATAGGTGCGATGAGGTGGGAATGGAAGCCAGAATGGGTTCACCAGAAAAAGCCCATGCAAGATCACATAAGAAGCACAACAATGCTGTACCTATACTTGACACTCCTAATTGTGGCATTAATGTGAAAGATGGGTACACTTGTTTTAGGGGAGAGAATGGATTTGGCTGAAATTATTTGGGAGGGGGAATGAGGTAGAAGGGGAGCGCATAACTATGTTTGTTGAGTAGAGGGATGGTTTGAGTATTTGGCTTTATGGATAGCTCTCTTACTTTGATGAGCTAAGGTCACAGCATCTGGGCTAGGTCATTACATCCAGAGTCTGTACATTTTATCCATGTGTGTGGGTTTCTTCCAGGTACTCTGATTTCCACCTAAATCTAAAAAAGCGCACCCATTCACTTGCATTGATGTGTGCTTTCCAGCTCAACGCACAGAAATGCATGCAACCCTAAGTTTCTGTAACGCTGCTCAGCGCAGCGCATAGATGTGAACCAGCTACATTTAGTTACATGGGAAAATAAATACCTTGCTGATCGCACAGGGCAGTGCGCTGTAAAAAGCGCACAGAAACGGCCCTGATGTGAACGAGGCCTTAGACTATGGTATGGATAATATAGTGAGCTCCTCTTGGTGGTATGACTATGTAGTCATTAAATGTTGCAGAAGATGTCAAATCTATGTAAATGCTTAATACAGAGAGTAGTTTGGGCAAATTATACAGTAACATTCAAATTGTGGCAGGACGAACATGGTGATACCTTGATCCAGTCATGCATCATTTTTAGTCTTTTTCTTCTTAAAAAGGTTGAATTTGACTGACACAAGTTTTTTCTTTACCCACCTAAATAATTGTGTAGCTACATATATAGTCCAATGTTACATAGTTAGGTTTGAAAAAGACATACGTCCATCGAGTTCAACCAGAAAATAAGGTACATTTAATCATAGCTTTCTGCTGTCCTTTATGGAAGACTCAATAATTTAAAGCCCTGGATATGAACTGTTTAAAGTGGTATTGTCACCATAAAAATCAAATTTTAACAGCAACTTGTCTGAGTGTATTAAGTGATAAAGATGCTAATCCTGCATTCAAAACTTTTTTTGCTGTTATGGTTTGGAGTTATCACATACTTTAGGAGCACTGGCCCTAGTGCCAAACACTGCCAAAAAGTTGAATGCTGGGAGTTCTTTTGATTGCTGGGAGTTCTTTTTATCTATAATATATTCCTCCTCTTCCTTTTATTTCCCTGCCTAGCTGATCACTTGTGTTTACAAGCAAGGCTGAGGTGACTCAGTGATTGGATGTGTAAATAAAAAAAAGACTCTGGGAGGAGGGCAGCTAATGAATACACAATGAGCAAGAGAAAGGAGGGGGGAAAAAAAGAGTCAGGGAGGATATGATGTCAGCATTAGCTTGGCAAGATGGCCACTGCCTAGACTAGGATTTTCTGCTTTTCCTTTGTAAAATTCACAGTAATCATTACGTGGATAGCACAATACATCTGTTATGTAAGTAGAAGTAGTATTTATCTACTTATATATGTGTTTTTTATTTCTAGGTTAGCATGGGTGTCGCTTGTTCTTTAAAGTGAACCAGAGATTTTACCACATATATCAGTGGAAACATTAGAGAAAACACCTACCCTGCTCTCTGTTTCATTATTTACTGTTCAGATTGCATTTAATCAGCCCAGATAAAAGCCCCCACAGAGTATTCAGTCTGGCTTTGCTATAATGACTCAGCTATAATGATTCCTAAGCAGAGCCACAAGGTGGCAGGCTTCGGCTTGAAAAGACAGCACAGAAGACAGCTATAGACTAGACAGGCCGAGGCAGAGGCTGGAGAGGCTCCAGCCTCAGGGCGCAGTGTAGGAGGGGGTGCACAATTCATTCAGCTGTCATTCCCAATTGTTTGAAGCAGAAATAAATAAGAAAAGGGGATACATGACAGTGACTGCAAGCCAGATAACTAGAGATTAAGGTGTTGGGGAGGTTGGGGGCCCTGGGGCACCTCTTAGTCTAATAGCAGTCAGTGTGTGACGGCTGGGGTGGGAGGGATGGAGGGGCGCACTTTGCTGTCTCAGCCTTGGGTGCTGAAGAACCTTGTCCCGGCTCTGCTCAGCCGTAAGATTCCTGAACAAAGCCAGACTGAATTTCAGTCAGAGATTTTATCAGGGCTGATTAGATGCAATCTGAATGGTAAATAAGGAAACAGAGAGCAGGGTAGGTGTTTTCTCTAATGTTCCTACTGATATATATATATGGTAAAATACATGAGTGTGCTTCATCTCTGGTTCACTTTAAACCTGAATATGTACCATGTGGATAGCCTTTTGTGTGGGTTTTGCCCGTTGTCTCAAGTTAACATGATCTAACGTTTGTACTTGGAAGTTACAGTATGGATGATTAAGAAATATTTCCTTAAAGGGAACCCGTACTGAGTAAAATTATTTAAAATAAACACATGAGGTAACTTCAAATGAACATTACATAGTTACCTTGCCATCAGTTCCTCTCAGAAACTCACCATTTTCTTCTGACAATAATCCCTTCCAGTTCTGACAATATTTTGTCACATCTGAAATATATCAGTTGCTGTCAGTTATAGCTGAGAGGAGAACTGATGTGTCCATGTTTCCCTATGGCTCAAGTGGGTGATATTACAGTTCAACTGTGTGCTGACCAGAAAGCTGTTATGGTGTAATGGCCATTTTCAAAATGGAGGACGGAGAATTCCCTTGATCACAGTGGACAAACAGGACACAGGAGAGGAGAAAGACACTGAGGAGTAGACTACATGGGAGGTAAGTATGACTTATGTATGTTTATTTTGGCTTTTAATTTTCAGTTCAGGTTTTCTTTAAGGGACCACTATCAAGAATTTAAGGTTAATTTTGTAAAAGCCATAGTAATGAAAGCAGAATTTCAAAATGCATGGGTGCATACACTGATAGACCTTCTCGCAACATGCCTAACAGATAAATCCCTCTCTGTTTGCCATTTGACCAGAGAGGGATCTATCAATGCCAAACACTGCAAATCGATTTTTAATAGATTTCAGCATGAAGTGTATTAAAAATCAAGTACAGCTGTTCCGCCAGCTGTCCCCCTGCTAATGCTGCTCTCCCCAGGGCACCATGCAGAGTATTACCACAGAGATGCCGCTTTACTCACCTGGTGTGCACCTTTCTTTGCGCTGCCATCATGAGGAACATAAGTATTTGAACACTTTGCGATTTTGCAAGTTCTCCCACTTAGAAATCATGGAGGGGTCTGAAATACACATTGTAGGTGCATTCCCACTGTGAGAGACGGCATTTAAAAAACAAAACAGGAAATCACATTGTATGATTTTTTACAGAATTTATTTGTATTGTACTTTGTCTGGGCGGAGCTTGATGACGGTGTATGAAGGACGCTGAGAATAGCCCAGGACTTTCATTTTACATGTGCATATCATTTTATGGAATTTAAGTGCAACTTTATGATATTTTAAGCTTTAATAAACAGTTTTACACTATGGAAAGGTGTTTGTAGTTATAGATTGAACTCAAGACCTGAGATGATCGTAATTCTGAGGAAGCATTAATGATTACATGCAATTAGTGACTATTGATTGTTTACATTAATAAGCGGAGAGCCCATACACCATACAATCACTTTTTTCTCTTCAGGTACACTGTAAGTCCCATAGGTTTCATGTAAAATCAAATGGAAGAACTGACTACTTCCATGAGAAACAAGCTCTGTGTCCAAGATTGATTTTCTGTACTGTAGAGAATCTTCACAATGTTTTACTGTCTAAAAGGGCTTGTCATCAACTGTGTTTTCATCTGTAATTAGAGGTATTCCATCTGGACAGCTCCTCCAGATACTGGGGAACTGCTCAGATGAAAGGCAGTTTTTTTCCTGAAGCACATGACTATTGTGATAAATTCCATAAAACAAGGGGACCCAAAGGAAAATGTAGACAAATGTTTTGAAAGGGAAGCTCTGACAGCATAACCAGAGAAGGATTATTACCCATTATGGGGAACATTGGAAGAGTGCACTAGATAGCCATTGGGGAGAGTTCTTATGGGCAATCCCTTACTGTTCAGACCAATTGTAACAACTAAGACAGTTCCTAAATTTAGTGACCTTCTGGTTTCTAGTTAATATAAGCCTGTTCAGAATGGCATATATGTGAATTAAACTATACATACATACACACACGCACACACGCACGCACGCACGCACGCGCGCGCACACACACACACACACACACACACACACACACACACACACACACACACACACACACACACACACACACACCTGTGTTAAATACTCAAAGAGACACTGAAGCAAAAAAAAAATATTATGATATAATGAATTGAACGTTTGGACTGTCCTCTGGAGAGAAAAATAAAATACAGTGACTGACAGGTGAGATAACAAGCTTCAGAAGACAGTGCTCTCTGCGACTTTGAAAGTCGTGGAGCTCAATGGCTCTTTTGCATACATAACAACTGGATTTTCTTAATGTTTTATTTCTTCGCTGTACTACACATACAAATCATTATATCATAATTTTTGTTTGGCTTCAGTGTTTCTTTAACCCCCCTGGCGGTAACCCCGTCTCAGAGACGGGGTGGAAAGCCACAGCAAATAACGGTAACCCCGTGTGTAGCACGGGGTAGCCATGTGGCTCACCTCTCTCTGCCCAGCAGTGATCGGCGCTCCCCCCGCTGGCTCAATCTCCCGCAGGAGACATCAGCTGCAGCTCTGGCAGCTTCCCGTCCGTCCTCTCCCCGTTATGTCCCCGTTATGTCCCCGTTTTCTGGCCCCCCCCCCCCTGCATGGGGTAGCAATGCGCTGACCTCCCTGGCTGGGGTAGCAATGCGCTCACCTCCCTGGCTGGATCGGCGATCGGCGCTCCCCTCTCCCGCAGGAGACATCAGCGGCTGCTTCCCCTCCTCTCCCCATCTGCTGGCCGGTCTCCCCCGGTCTGATTTCCGCTCCTCCCTCCGATCGTGTGCCCCTGCCCCGCCGCTCATTGACGTCATCGGCGTGATGACGTCATCAGTGCCTGATCGGCACTTGTAACAAAAAAAAAAAAATCAATAAAGAAAAAAAAAAAAGTTATAAGTTTAAAATGTAAATGTAAATAAAATAAAATAAAATGTAAATAAAATAAACACCCCCCCCCCACCCCCCACCCACATACACACACATATATAAAATAAAGTAACACACACACACACACACACACACACACACACACAAATAAAGCTACATACTTTCAATACAAAAAAAAAAAATGACCACACACACACAAAAAAAAACAATGTACACATAAATAAAGTTACATACAAGCTACACTTGTTACAAACTTACCTCAGAGAGATTTCAGAGATTTGATTTGATTCTCTCTGCTTCATTGATCTGCGTCCATGGCGTCCAAGCGTGCGTCCAGCGCAAAAGCTGTTCTTCAGCTGCAGGAAAGTGACAGCGAACTTGACGCACTTGATGCAAGCGATAGCGAATCCTGGCAAAGTTCGTCGTCTGATGCTGAAAGCGACAGCGGTGAGGATTCGTCGCTTGATGTCCGAGATGTGCGCACCTGGTGCGCAATTGATTGCAGTACGCCTCAAGCTCCGCCGCCGAGATTCCCATTCACTGGTTCATCAGGTTTGAAGGTGGAGGTGGAAGGCAGCGACCCCTTGACGTACCTGAAATTGTTTCTGACAGCTGACGTCATCGACAAAATTGTTTCTGAGACAAACAGGTACGCAGAGCAGCAAATGGCGACTTCACATCTGAGGTGTTCCAGAGTCAGAGCATGGGAACCGGTGACCTCAGATGTCATTTGGCAGTTCCTGGGCCTAATCATCTTACAAGGAGTTGTGGGGAAACCAATGCAGAAAATGTATTGGTCCACCAATCATTTACTGGCTACTCCTTTCTTTGGATGCGTCATGTCGGAATATAAATTTTCTTTGATTATGAAGTTCCTACATTTTACAAATAACGAGGAATATGACGAAAACACACATCCGGCACCGAAACTTCGTAAAATTTGGGATGTAAGCCAACTTATACTGAGGAACTTCAAGCAGACCTATGTGCCTGAGCGAGACATCAGCATCGATGAAAGCCTCATGGCATATAAAGGACGGCTCAGCTGGATACAATATATTGCGTCTAAAAGGGCACGATTTGGGATAAAATCTTATCGCCTGTGTGAATCCAGCTCTGGATATATATGGAATGCCGTTATCTACACAGGAAAGGGGACAACATTTAGCGAGACTTTCCGCAGCTATGGTCTGGCCACGTCCTCTGTCCTGACACTTCTCGAGCCACTTCTAAATCAGGGCTACTGTGTCACAACCGACAATTTTTATACCTCTCCTGAGCTAATTGAGGTCCTTTTGCATAACCGAACTGATTGCTATGGCACAGTTAGGCCTAACAGGCGCGACATGCCAACGTCATTTGGCGCCAAAAAGCTTAAGCCTGGAGACATTGTGGCCTGGCAAAAAGGCAAAATTCTGGCGCTGAGATGGCGGGACAAAAAAGACGTGTGTCTGATGAGCACCGTGCACAATACCGCCACAGTGACAGTCCACACAAGAGGTGGGAAAGAGGTCGTCAAACCACAGCTTGTGTTGGATTACAACCACACTATGGGAGGCGTGGACAAATCTGACCAGGAGACCACCTTCTATCCAGCGATGCGGAAACAACAAAAAAAATATTATAAGAAAATTTTTCGGCATCTTCTGGAGCAGTGTCTTTGGAACTCCTATGTGCTCTTCAAAAAATATAGCGACCAGCCCGGGATTCATGCTGACTTTATTTGGAAAGTTGTGGAGTCCATATTTGTTACACACCAAAGTTCACCCACAGCGGCGAGGAGACCTGGACGTCATGGTGCTGGAGTGGTAAATCCAGAACGCCTAACTGCACGTCACTTTGTGGAATACGTCCCGCCGACAGAAAAAAAGGCAACACCAAGTCGGATGTGCGTCGTTTGCTGCTCAAAGAAGGACAGCAGTGGCAAAAAAATAAGAAAAGAAACCAGGTTCCACTGTCCTGACTGTGACGTGGGTCTTTGTGCAGTCCCATGTTTCAAAATTTACCATACCCGGGAGCTTTATTAGTTTTTTTTTTCTGATTAGCATTACATTCATTACATTGTATTATTTTATTTGTATTATTTTTTCATGCAAAAAAGTATGAATTTATTTGCATTACTCTTTCATGCTAAATTATCTGTGGGGATGTGCAGATATATTATATCCGGGAGCTTTATTAGCTTTTTTTCTGATTTGCATTATTTTTTCATGCAAAAAAGTATGAGTTTATTTTTATTACCCTTTCATGGTAAATTAACTGCAGTACTGTGTTTATGATCTTGTTATTTATTAATATGTCTGATTTTTATGTTGTGCATTTTTTGAAATGTAAGGTAGTTTATAAATCCTTGCATTGAAAAAAAAAGTAGTTGCGTCTGTCTATTTATTTATTTATATAAATTCTTAGCACTAGTTAAAATTAGATATGAGTAGGTTATTGCTATTTGCTAACAATTACAGGTCAAAAGAAAACTACACATTTCCATCACAAAAATTGTACCGCTTTTAGGAAGTAATTCCAGCAGTAATCATACCGCCAAGGAGGTTAAGGACCACAGGCTTACACCCCCACAGGCTTAACACCAGGCCACTTTTTACAATTCAGCAAACTGCAGCTTTAAGGCTTTGATGCACGGCAAATCAACTTAGCACACAAATGATTATGCCTTCCTTTTCTGCCCACCAGCAGAGCTTTCGTTTGGGGGGCTCTGATCGCTGCTGCTATCCTTATTTTTTTAATTAATTTGTCTTTTTTTAAATAAAAAGGTCTAATTTTTAAAATGTTTCCCTCCTCAAGGTCCAATCAGGGCGATCGCCTCTCATAGGCATCAGCCTATGAGAGGGGATCACGTAGTGAGCTGCTCTAGGGGACAGCCAAGTGACAGGGCTGTCCCCAGTACAGCGCTGTGCTGGATCGCAGCACTGTACAATGTAAATAAACTGGTGTTTCTTCATCTAACAGCTTACCAGCAACACTCGCCGCTGGCAAGCTGTTTACGGAGCAAAGCTTCATCACTCAAGCCGAGGTGTGCGATCCCCGCTAATCTGCAGCTATAGGACTTAATGCCAATTGGTGCTAGGCGGTCCTGTAGCTGCCACCCTTCCGCTGCCAATCGGCGCTAGACGATCGGGAGGGAGTTAACTAAGGTTATGCATGATACACTGTAAAGCCTGGTACCCACTTTCAATTATGATTGGCCAATCACTGACCAATTGTACCACCCCTACATAGTATGAGAGCTTACCTACCTAATCTGCTCATAGTATTTAATGTCTGTTGACTCTCATGCTACATGGAGGGGGTAAAATTAGTAAGTGATTGTCCAACCATAATTGAAAGTATATCAGGCTTTGCAGTTCATTGATGTGTATCCTTAATTCTGTATTACAAAAAAAGAGAAAAGTGTGTTTTTTATGCATGAATATTCATTTTGTATAAAATCACCTTCATTTCTGTGGCTTGTATTAATACATGCATTGCATCTGTACTTTAAAATACAAACATTTTGGATAAATGGATGCAAATATGCTGAAACATATTTTCTGTATTACATTTGCTTTCTGATTCCTCTACCTTGTAAACTGGTAAGAGGGAACTTAACCCTTTAACAGTTCATCAAGGTTCTTCAGAATGTCAATGTTAATATGAGCATGGTTGTCCTACACCAATGAATTATGAATCTGTCCATGTAGACTTTACAGTATATTATTAGCAAGGAACAGTATGGTGGTATAGTAGCACTTGCGCCTCAGAGCACTACAGAGTCCTGGGTTCATTTTGTGGCTATCTGTAAGAAGTTGGTATGTTCTCTAGGTTGGTATGTTTCTCTAGGTGCTCCGGTTTCCTACTACAACCAAAAAACACTCTGATAATTACATTGTTATCCGCTTATATTGCCATCACTACTATGATTATGGTAGTGATTACATTGCAAGGTCCTATATGCGATAGTTAGTAACATGACTATGTATTCTGCAAAGTGTCCTAAAGATGCCAGCTCTATATATGAATGAATATATAACAGTAATATATATCGTATTTGAAGGCTACAGACTTGCCATAAATACTTGAGTATAAGCCGACCCAAGTATAAGACGACCCCCTAACTAACGACCCGAGTATAAGCCGAGGGTAAACATGCAGCAGGAACCTGAAAGACTGCGGAGGGTAGAGGGGGACCTGGAAGAAGCCCCAGGTAAGTATACTGCAGTTATTTGGTGGGGCGGGCAGTAAATCAAATGCAATCTGTAACTTAGGAGTGCCTGCTACTCAGCACTACTGCACGTAGCATGCGCTCCCTGATTTTAACTCGCGCTGCAGCAGTAGCGATGCTCAAAGAGGATCTCCATGCTAAAATACAAAATCCTGCAGCACTGCTGTAATGAAAAGTTATATTTACCTGTGGTGTCTTGTCCCACAAAGCCGTCCCGAAGACCCCGCATCACTCCACTTCCGGTGCCTGGCCCTGCAGTAAGCTTGGTGTTTTTTTCTCTGAGGAGAGATGGTAGGCAGGGCCAGGCGCCGGAAGTGTAGTGAAAGTGGGTTTGGGGACGGCTTCATGGGACAAGACACCGCAGGTAAATATAACTTTTCATTACAGCAGCGCTGCAGGGTTTTGTATTTTAGCATGGAGATCCTCTTTAATGAATCAACCCCAAATTGCATTGCTCTAGTGGCTGGTTTGTTGGAGGAATGTAAAACAACTAAAGGCAGAAGATCATCAGGCAACTGTTGTTTTTAAAATGCAATATGATTTTCAGCCTCCACTCTCCTCTCACTTCTCTCTCACAAGTGTTTTCTCACAGGAGAAACATTTTCATCTTCCCTAAAAAAATTCTTTTCAGCACCTAACAACTGAAAAGTACTAAACGGTAGGTAAAAAATACATGATGTCAAAATTATTTTATTTATTTTTTTGCTTATTGGGTGTGTTTTATTTAAAAGGTAGTTTATTCATAAGATGTGAAAATATCTTCTTTGAGAAGACTCAGAAGAAAAGCTAATTGAATAAGATGACTTTATGTAGCCGCAATTCACTAAGCAGTTTAGACTAGTCTACTGATGGTTTTTAGTGTACTGATGTTTTGGTCAGTTGAATCAAAGAGAAATTCACTATTACCAAATGTTTTAGACCTGGTCCAAACCATTTGGTAATTAGGTGGGGAAAGCAGGGGAAATGATCAAAAGATCCAATTCACAAACGAGTAGCTATGGCTGATATCCTTCTCCTTTGATGAGCTCTCCTCTGCATACAATTAAAGCGGTTTAAAACTCTGACAATATTTTGAACAAAAATGTGTTTTCCTACTTTTTATAACCCATATAATTATCATATTTGCTTTTGTGCACAAGTATTAATATTCATTTAGATATTATAACTTCCCAAAGTTCAGTAAATTTACTTTGAAAGCTGCTGATGCATTTTATTCATAACTGTTGTAATTCTTTTTTAAATGCTGCCAGCAGTTATTTCTGATCTGTTTTTCACTTCAGCACTCAATAGCTGAAGTCCTGCACAGCCAGATAATGTTTACATAAATGTATCAATAGAGATGTCGCGAACCTCCGAAGGTTCGGTTCGCAAAAAAGTTTGCGAACCGCAATAGACTTCAATGGGGAGGCGAACTTGGAAAACTAGAGACACTTATTCTGGCCACAAAAGTGATGGAAAACATGTTTCAAGGGGTCTAACACCTGGACCCCCAGGTGGCAGAGTGGGATACATGCCAAAAGTCCTGAGGAAAAATCTGGATTTGACGCAAAGCAGCGTTTTATGGGCAGAAATCACATTGAATGCTAAATTGCAGGCCTAAAGTGCTTTAAAACATCTTGCATGTGTATACATCAATCAGGTAGTGTAATTAGTGTACTGCTTCACACTGACACACCAAACTCACTGTGTAACGCACAGCAAACAGCTGTTTGTGTAGTGACGGCCCTGCTGGACTACTGCGCACCAAGGCGAGGATTGCTCTTCCTCACTCAGTGATGTCTGGTTAGGTAATGTCTGTCTGCCTTATCAACTTTCGATGGTTCTTCCTCTATCATTGTTAAAGCTTACATCTATTTTTTTTACATTACATTTTCTACTTGCTGTTCAGCACCTGCAACGAGAATCTATTATGGAGGGCAAGTCTGCCATTGTGACCAAGGGTAATGGCAGGGGAACCCTTCCTGGTTTGATTCCGGTCTGGAGTTGTAGCCTAGCAAATGGTCGGCTACCACCACACATCCAGGCAAGGAGGGCAGCAGGCATGCCCGTCCCGAGGTAGTGACCAAAAATAACAATACGGGACTCGGGAGGCCCTGCTGTTTTTGGAATGAGTTGACTTTAAATCCTTTAACGAGAATCAGATATGGAGGGCAAGTCTGCCATTGTCACCAGGGGTAATGGCCGGGGAATCAAGGTTGGATTCTGGTCCAAAGTGAGAGCCAGCTGAGACCGATGCTGTACCTGCCCTGACCGTGCTTTGCGGACCAGGCATCTGTGGTCAGATGGACCCTTGACCCAGCGGAAGACAAACCAAGTCGAAAGCATTTGCCAAGAATGTTTTATGGAGGGCAAGTCTGCCATTTTTTCAATTGGGTGAAACTGTAGATGGTACTATTTTCCCAGTACCATGGTGACTGACCACGGGTAATGGCCGGGGAATCCGGTTTCTATTCCGTTCCGAAGTTGGAGCCTAAGAAACGGCTACCACCACACATCCAGGCAAGGAGGACAGCAGGCATGGCATGCCCGCCCCGAGTTAGTGACCAAAAATAACAATACGGGACTCGGGAGGCCCTGCTGTTTTTGCAAAGAGTTGACTTTAAATCCTTTAACGAGAATCTGTTATGGCGGACAAAGATGACACCACTTGCCTTTCACGAGAATCAGTTATGGAGGGCAAGTGTGCCATCCATTCAAGTGCAAGGTATGCACTGACTGCCAGATATAATACAATGTGCAGTCACAGATGCAGTGAAAGGTATGCAGTGACTGCAAACAGCCCGTTGTGTAGTGATGGCCGTGCTGGACTGGTGCGCACCATGACAAGAGTGCAGGTTATGGTGGCTTTAAAGCCCATATGGTCGCCCGGCTGATGTAGCTGAATGACAGAACAGTGATTGTCCAGCTGATCAAATTTGGTCTGACCACAATGAAACAACGACCTTATTATCTTTGGTGTGCCACCCCCACCCGAGACACTCATATAGCTGGCGGTCATTGCTTCATTGTGATATGCATGCCCCTTCACCGCAGCAAGGTAATGATCATGAAGGGGGATGGGCACATGTACATGCCTTTTGTTTTTTGTTGCAGCCGGCCGCAGTGCAGCCAGAAAAATTAGGCAGGCATGTTCACGCAGCAGAAAAATTACTATAGCGGCCGCTGCTACTAGCGGCCTTAAAAATTCAGGAATCTCCCTAGAGTCCTGGACCCTGTTGGTGGTGGCGGAGAAGGCAGTCAAGTGGCCTGCAGGCAGAGATGCTGTGTGTGGGGACTGACTTAGTCTTCGGTCGTGCAGTAGCCCTCCGGGATCCATGCCTCATTCATTTTGATAAAGGTGAGGTACTGAACACTGTTGTGACTTAAGCGACTTCTCTTCTCAGTGACAATGCCTCCAGCTGCACTGAAGGTCCTTTCTGACAGGACGCTTGCGGTAGGGCAAGAGAGAAGTTGGATGGCAAATTGGGACAGCTCTGGCCACAGGTCAAGCCTGCGCACCCAGTAGACCAAGGGTTCCTGGTTGCTGCTCGCAGTGTCTACATCCACAGTTAAGGCCAGGTAGTCGGCTACCTGCCGGTCCAGGCGTTGGTGGAGGGTGGATCCGGAAGGGCTACGGCGAGGCGTTTTACTAAAGAATGTCCGCATGTCCGACATAACCCCGAGATCGCTGGAGTGTCGTGGACTTGGGAGGAGGAGGATTACTGTCAGTGGTACCTTTATTGCGTTGTACTGTCACATCACCCTTAAAAGTATTGTACAGCATCATTGCCAGCTTCTTCTGCAAGTGCTGCATCCTTTCCGCTTCTGTTGAGTTGGTAACAGGTCCGCCACTTTGTGCCTGTACCAAAGGTCTATGCTGAAATCTATTGGAAATCTGTTTGCAGTGTGGAGCAGGTAATTGTAGATCCCTCTATGCAGGGGCGTAACTACAGGGGAGCAGCCCCTGCAACTGCAGGGAGGCCCAGAGCTGTGAGGGTGGCCCAACTACTAACCAATAAAGGGGCCCATCCTTCAGATCAGGTGTGTTTGTGGCTACACTTGTTATGGGTGTGAAGATTAGGATGGCCACACCTGTTTTATGACCCTTGTGAGATGGGCCCCCAGGCTGTGACGGTCACCAGGGGTAGGCAAGGGAAAGGATGTGAATGCTGGGGGCCCCACCAAGGCTTTGCTGGGCCCCCCATGATTTGTAGTTACACCCTGTCTCTCTGATCAGATTCAATAAGAGAAGGATTTATCAGATGGTGGAATCCGGAGGCGATCTGACAATGTATGGTCACCTTTAGTTGAGATAAAGGCACTTGGAATGTTATAATGATGTTGCCGCAATTAAAGGGGAACAGAAATAAGAGGTATACGGAGGCTGCCATATTTATTTCCTTTTAATCAATACCAGTTGCCTGGCAGCGCTGCTGGTCTATTTCTCTGCAGTAGTATCTGAATAACACCAGAAACAAGCATGCAGCTAGTCTTGTCAGATCTGACTTTAAAGTCTGAAACACCTGATCTGCTGCATGCTTGTTCAGGGGCTGTGGGTAATAGTATTAGAGGCAGAGGATCAGCAGGACAGCCAGGCAACTGGTATTGCTTAAAAGGAAATAAACATGGCAGCCTCCATATACCTCTCTCTTCAGTTCCCCTTTAATGATGAGTGATAATTGTATGTACCAACCTATATAAAGCTTCCTAGCTTGTCTCTACATATGGCAATGGTTCTGTATAAACAAATAATAATAATAATAAATCCTCCCGCTAGACAGAGCTATTCAGTCACATGCTAAATGTCTAATTTCCAATTGATTTCCATTCACTTCTATAAGAAAATTGATCAGAAAAACGATTGAAATCAGATCGGACCTGTCGGAAATGATCTATCGCTCCATCTACCTGTCAGAAAAACTCATGGTGTATTCCCAGCATTAGTACCTGTCACTGCATTGCATATCTAGTAATCACTGGCTAGTTTTGGTTTGATCAGATTGCCCTACACCAGCTGAGCAGCAGATGGCATCCTGAAGCTGTTTGCAAGGCAGGATAGAGACATTTGAAAAATCCTAAAATACCACAAATGTCACACTGCGATAGTGAATTAATCATGTTGTTTATGAAAGTAATTAGTTTAGTGTTGTTTGTTAATTGGGATGGATTAGCATTTACATTGCAAAGATGCTCACATAGTTTCCATTAATGTAATATTTTTATTTTTAATTCACAATTTTAATTAGAAGAGTTACTGTATATTTCAGGGAACTTGACAGACTTCCCCTTGTGTTCTATAACAGGATCTTCTTTATGTGACTTACATCCTAATGAGTATGTTTCATAGAGGTATCAAACGCTGCACTGAAAAATGATTTAAATGGCCGACTTTATATATTACCTTCAAGTTTAAAAGACTGTTGATATTTAGTATGACATTCAAGGATGATTGCCGTATCTGTTGCATTACATACATTGTCAAATATATCCAGTATAAACATCACTATCAATCACTTACTGCTTTAGAGACCAGCTGCAGAAAATTATTTCTTTGCTGGATGGAAAGAGATTGATTAGAACCTCTTCCTGTTATTTTACTGCCGTCTTCTCATCTGGGAGTTTCTATCATTCCCTGTTGTGACATGTAGTAAGCAAAGCTCTTCAACTGAGACAAATCAGACTTTTGTGTACAGTTGGTATGTGTTTTTTTATTGCAGCCCTTCATTTTCTACCCAAGACCACTAATATGCATGTTAAAGGAAACCAGAGATGTAATCTAATAAAGATTTTATACTCACCTCGGGCATCCTCCAGTCCCATGAGCACAGATGCTTCCCTCAACATCCTCCCAGGTGCTTCTGTTCAGCTACAATCAGTCCTGGTAATCCTGCTCAGTCGCACCTGTCAGTTCTTCATGCACAGAAGAGCCGACTGGTGCGACTGAGCAGGATTACCGGGACTAAAAATAAACAATAAGTGTCAACGCCAAGGTAGAATGCGACCGCAGCCGAGAAGGACAATGTCCAAAAGTCCACACAAGCAATAAATATACAAAGTCAGCGCAGGTCTATAATAATACAGCTTTCGTTATTTTCTGATATACAGGATCCTTGAACGAAAAGGTAAAGAAGCAAGGCTTACCAGATTCCAACAACGCACATTATAAGGTTGTAAACGAATTTGATAGATGGTCCGCAGAACTCTCAGATGGTGTTGTTTCACCAGCGATGTCACACGCCACAGATTCCTCCGGAATGCAGTAGATATCCTGAGGTCACAAAGACTCGCCAGAGGGGAGTCCAATAGGATAGTAGCATGAAAGACATATATGGCACATCTAAGTGTAAACCGTCTTTATTACGTAGCATATAAAACAATTAGTAAAAAGAAAAAAGAAACTGGGAACCCCGAAAAAGTAGCGCGCATAAAATGGTCAATAGAAGACCTCAGATGTAATGGTGCCGCCTATCGCCTTCCCGTCCGGTTTCGCACATTATAAGGTTGTAAACGAATTTGATAGATGGTTCGTCATCAGGGGAGTTTCCCCTGATGACGCAAGATTACGAAACCGGTCAGGAAGGCGATAGGCGGCACCATTACATCTGAGGTCTTCTATTGACCATTTTATGCGCGCTACTTTTTCGGGGTTCCCAGTGCACGGGCCCCGTATGTGAGTTTTCTTTTTTCTTTTTACTAATTGTTTTATATGCTACGTAATATAGACGGTTTATATCTCTTGCCGTATATCTCTTTCATGCTACTATCCTATTGGACTCCCCTCTTGCGAGTCTTTGTGACCTCAGGATATCTACTGCATTCCGGAGGAATCTGTGGCGTGTGGCATCGCTGGTGAAACAACACCATCTGAGAGTTCTGCGGACCATCTATCAAATTCGTTTACAACCTTATAATGTGCGTTGTTGGAATCTGGTGAGCCTTGTTTCTTTACCTTTTCGTTCAAGGATCCTGTATATCAGGATTAGCGGGACTGATCACGGGTGAACGGAGGCTGGGTGGACAGCGAGGGACGCATCTGTGCTCATGGGGCTGGAGGAAGCCCCGGGTTGGTATAAAATCTTTATTAGGGCCCATTCACACTAAAAACGCTTTTCCAAGCGCTTTGTGATTGATTAGCGCTTTTTACAAATCGCTCCCATTCACTTTCATTAAAACTGCGGTAAAAAAACGCGTAAAAATCACAGTGATTTTTGCGTAAACGATCACCAAATCGCAGTGATTTTTACTGCGATTTTAATGAAACTGAATGGGAGCGATTTTTAAAAAGCGCTAATCAATCACAAAGTGCTCAGAAAAGCGCTTCTAGTATGAATGGGCCCTTAGATTACATCTCTGGTACACTTTCAATTCAAGGTGGTCCCACAATCAAAAATCAAAGGAAGGTCTCTTCATTGTGGATACATAATGCATGTAACCCTAGCAATTCTTGCATTACCTTGGTAAGAACTGTGCTCTCAATGATAAAACCATACGGTCCTCAAGCAGCATACCTCACTACCGCACTTGGCAAAGAAAGCATCGTTGTTCGAAACAGCAACAGTCCGTTGTGTTACAGCCCAGCAGCAATGAAGGCATAGCTTATTCCTAAGTGTGTCTGTCTTAACTGCTGTTGCATTATGAGCTATCTGCCTCTTGTAGGAGAAGTAGAGTGTACTTTGTAGGATGAGAGTTTTTTTGTATGCTATATTGTGAGTTAGATATGGGGAGGATTCTATTTGTGGATTAGGAGGAGGAAGAGGGCGGGGGTTGTTTTTTGGGTTCATTTGGTTTTGTATTTACTTTGTAAATTTTGAAAAAATGAGGAAGAGAGTATTGTATTTGCTTGCTTGAATTGGTGATAGATGGAAATGTTCTCTTTTCTTCAATAAATTATATAAAAAATGAGCTACCTATACCTTCAGCTATAATTACATCTTGTCTCTTCAGCTGGATGTTGGCTTTATGTTCACCTTCTGATGTGAATAAATCTATCTATTGAAAATCTCCAGTGCTGGTCATGAAACATCTTTGAAATGATAAAAAACATATTCATGCATGACAATGCACCATTTCATGTTGCAAGGAATGCCTCCGTATCACCATTGGAGCATCCTCAAGCAAAAGATCTATGAGGGTGGGAGGCTGTTTACATCTAAACATCAGCTCTGGGAAGGCTATTCTGAGATCCTGATCCTGCAAAGAAATTCAAGCAGAAACTCTCCAAAAACTCAAAAGTTAAAGAATGGAAGAATGGCAAAGCTGCAATCAAATAAGGGGTCCTATGTTAATATGTGACTTGACCTGTGCAGTGTATGTTTGTCTAAAGAGGTAGTCACCTTACTAGTGTATATGATGTTCAGGCTGGTTCCCAAAGAGTAGTGTTTGAAAAAAAAAGTCCCAAAAAGGGCAGGACATTTTTTATTGTATACCACAATAACGATATATTACATTACTCTCTGTATATACAAAAAAGTAATTATTATTATTATTATTACATCACTTGTGAGGCCATATCTGGAGTATGGGATACAGTTTTGGGCATCATACTATAGGAAGGACATTGACATACTAGAACAGGTACAAAGAAATAAATCAGAGAGATGGAAGGTCTCACTTAGGGCAGGGACATTGTTGCATCACTTTTAAATCGCGCAAGCGATGTGTACATTGATTCCTAGAGCAATTGTTATTATCAGCATTTTGAAGTGCTGTATAGTACGTTGAGACACCCCGTGAGTATATCAACCTTTATTAGAAAAAAAAAAACTCTGCAAAAGTGATTCAAAAACAATTTTGCAGCACTCTTATCTCGGACAGTGGAGCCCAAACATTCCCAAAATGATTCATGCCCTGCAATGGCGATTCCCTCTAATTGCAGTTGCTCCAGTGGTTTTAGCACCTTTCACTTTCATTAGCCAAACGTTTTTGGAATCACCAGTGATTGTCTACAATCCAAAAATGCTCTAGTGGGTCCCAGCTCCTACCAAGAAAGGTTGGTCATACTAGGTTTATTTAGCTTGGTAAACAGCCCACGGGTGACCTGATTAGCATGTATAAATACGGAGGGAAATACCAAAGCTTGGCAGATGAGATTTTTGTCCCTAGACTTGTACAAAAGTCTAAGGGACATGATCTGCAATGGAGGAAAAAAGGTTTTGCTATCAGTATTGAGGAAGGGATTCCTTACAGCAAGCGTTGTTAAAATGTGGAATAATTTACCACAGGAAGTAGTTATGACAAATTCTATACATGCATGTAAGGCTGGTTTCAGGTATTATGTGGTGCAATCATCCTGCATTGGAGAGCCCGGGGAAGGACAATTGCACCACAGCATGTCCCCGTTCATATTACCAGTGGCATAGCAGTAGGGAGTGCAGAGGTTGCGATCTCACCTGGGCCCTTCGGCCAGAGGGGCCCTCCCTCAACCGCAGTATTAGTTCTTTATTGGTCCTATGCTGGTAATAATCACTTCTATAGATGCTTTGATTAGCAGTAATAATAAACAATCTGTTCCCATCCCCTTCTTGCACCTCTAACACTGTGATTGTCCTTGGCAGGTTTTGGTGCAACGTATCAATTGTTATGTATAGAGTGCTTGGGGGCACATTGCACAGCTTGCACTGGGGCCTATACCTCCTTAGCTACACCACTCCATATTACCCTGTGACAGAATGTTCTGACAGGGTAATATGCGTAGCTCCGCCACCTGCTCAGTGACAATCCCTGCTGGACAGGAAGTACGTCACTCGACTACCATATGCGCATGGTGCCGCTTCTGCGGTAGGCACGGATCATACGGCAACACACTGCAGAGTTTGTGATGGGCTTGCTCCAATTATCGCACCGCATCACATCACAGTAGTGTGTAAATCTCCATAGACTTACATTGTCGTCACGATGAGCAGCAGTGGGGGAGAGTACCATGAAGCGATGCGAGATGGTAAGTAAGAAAGTGTGCTTAAGGGGGCTTGGATGCTTTCCTTGCATTCTAGGACATCCATGGCTATAATTATTAGGTACTTCCCAGTGGAGCTGATACAGGGATCTTATCTGACTACAGCCTGAAGTCGCGAAGGAATTTTTTTTCCCTTAAAGAGAATCTGTACTCTAAAATTCTTACAATAAAAAGCATACCATTCTATTCATTATGTTCTCCTGGGCCCCTCTGTGCTGTTTCTGCCACTCCCTGCTGCGATCCTGGCTTGTAATTGCCAGTTTTAGGCAGTGTTTACAAACAAAAGACATGGCATGTGATAGGCTGAGAGGAGCTCAGTCTGTGACTCATACAGAGCCTGCAGGGGGCATGGAGAGGGTGTATATAGCTTCTGCCTATAACAAGCAGACCAGCATATTCTTGCCTGAGTCCGACAAAGCCTTCAGAGGAAAGAAGATTAGATTATATAACAGATAATACAGCCACTGTGCAACTAGGAAAGGCTGCAGTAAGACAGACCACATTAGAACAGGTATAGGAACTTATAGGATAGAAGAAATATGGCTGAAACTTTTGTTACAGAGTCTCTTTAAAGGTTAATTGGCCCAAGCCTTGTAATAGTTTTTTTATTTTGCTTTCACCTGGATCACCTGGGATATGTGACAGCACAGGACAGAAAAGTACCTAATGTTTACTTATTTATTTATATTTTTTTAGCATTGGACTTGGATAGGTTGGACTTGATGGACAGATGTCTTTTTTCAGCCAACCTAACCAGGTAACTTTGTAATTATATCCAGTGGAAAGAACAGATATACTGTCAAGTAATTCAATCTGTTTTATTGAAAGAACTGACGGGCCAGTGCACACCCCACGTCATGTTGTAACCATCCAAAGGAACAACGGCTCTCTAATGTTGGACATTATGATGTCATACAGCTTGATTCATTAAGTTACAAATCAGCGTGCGCAAGGTACATATGGTAGTGCTGCGTAGTGTGTGCTCCTGAGTTATGCGCGCTCCCTCCAAGTTACGTGCGCTCCTTCCTAGTAACTGGCGCTCCTTTCATTTGCCCCAAGATGTGAAGTAGCGCAACTGCTAGTGAAGTATCGTGGTTGCTCTACTTCACTTCTCACGGCAGATGAAAGGAGCGCTTGTTACTAGGAAGGAGTGCGTGTGACTAGGAAAGGGCGTGCGTAACTTAGGAGTGCACTCTAATCAGCACTACCGCGTGTAGTGTGCGCATGCAGATTTTTAACTCGCGCTGCTAGAACAATGCAACTTAATGAATCAAGCCCGCAATATCCAACAGTTACCGTATATACTCGCAAGCAAGCCGAATTTTTCTCCCCCCAAAAGTGGCCCAAAAGTTGGGGGGTCGGCTTGCTTGCGAGTCATAGGTAGGTGGGTGGGTAGGTGGTGCCCCTCTCCACTCCCCCCGCGGCCGCCGCTACTATTACCTTAGGCAGCGCCGCTTCCTCTATCCCCGTCCTGCTCCGATAACTAGCTAACTGCTAGCTATACTGAGCACTATACTAGCTAAACTGGGGCACTTTACCAGCTATACTGAGCACTATACTAGCTATACTGAGCACTATACTAGCTAAACTGGGGCACTTTACTAGCTATACTGAGCACTATACTAGCTATACTGAGCACTATACTAGCTAAACTGGGGCACTTTACTAGCTATACTGAGCACTATACTAGCTATACTGAGCACTATACTAGCTAAACTGGGGCACTATACTAGCTATACTGGGCACTATACTAGCGATACTGGGCACTATACTAGCTATACTGGGGCACTATACTAGCTATACTGGGCACTATACTAGCGATACTGGGCACTATACTAGCTATACTGGGACACACTAGGGGAATAAGGCGGCCAGCATTTCCTACCCCCGGCTTATATGGGGGTCAATCATTTTTCCCTGTTTTTTTCAGGTGAAAGTTGGGGGGTCGGCTTACATGCGGGTCGGCTTGCTTGCGAGTATATACGGTAATTGAAGAGAGCTCAACTCTTTACGGCTGGGTTCACAAATGATATAGCGTGAAAGGTAGCGTTTTTTTACATGTGCGTTGCTTTTTTTGTGCGTTTTGTGTGCATTTTTACACATTTGCGGTTCGCTAATACGTTTTTCTATTGCGTTTTATGCAAATCACTTGGAAGACAACAGGAAGATAAAATGCATCACTAAACAATTTTTTTAAGCAAAAACGCATAAAAAATGCAAGAAAAACGCGTACCATTGCTTTCCCATTGACTTTCATTATGTATGTTTTGGCAGCCATCCTGCATATTATGCAATGCTGCCAGCGTTTGCGGAACGCTTTCTGTAAAAACGCATATGCGTTTTTTACATGTGTTTTTTTCCTGTGGCCCATAGACTTCCATTAGCGGCAAAAACGTGGCGTTTCCCACTACGCTAGCATTTCTGCCATGTGTGCACCCAGCCTTAATAAGCAGCAGTAGATAAATGGGTTACGCAGAAGTCTATGAGGAAAATTATTGTGTTGTGTATATATCATGGCCTTAATGGCATTATAAGACACGTGGCTATTTATTGAATAATGTGTTGAGGGCTGTAATAGTGTATTAAGATGCTTGTATTCGAAAGTGAGTAGAATGGGAAAAATAATATTTTTGGCTGGCGTATTCTCAAATTTTATTGCGAGCCTGATCTTTCCTATTTCCAAAACCCTGTTGTGAAGGTGAAATCTGTAAAACTGAATGCCACACATTCTCTGAATAAGTACTAACTCTTTTCTGATGTAATCAGTAAAGTGGTATTTAAATCTTGGCAGTTTATATTTCTACAGGGTAAATTCATTATTTTGCACTTCTAGAAATGAAATTCAAAAGCCAGACACTCTTACGTGAGATTTTTAATCACCATTAATTTAATTTTGTCTTTTGTATTACCTGAAATGTCAAGATCTCAGTGTCAGAAGAGATAGCGCATGCCTTGCTAGGAAGTCTACGGCTTGAGTGATGACGATACGTGGATAGGACTTTAGGTCACACTGGTATGGGCTGATTTAGATTGCGAGCATTCAACACAACATACCATCTTTCATCAGGTGAACGTTACCGACAAAGACATCCAAATTGTCTTAAAAGCATTTACTTGTAAATTGTGCCTTGGGCTGCCATGAGGTTATCGTCGTTCTTACCCGAAGCAAGCAATCACAGTAAAAACATCAGCTATTTACTGTGAAATGGGGTCTGCAACAATTACAGTTATTTCCATTCGGCACCCCTATACACATCCAAATATCCACGGTAACTGCTGCATTGTGCAGCTTATTCTTATACAGACGCTATAACAGCCCTTTGTCAATGCTATCCATTTGAAGCATAGTTTATGAATGTATCATGGATGACTAATGACAAGAACTTCAATATAGCTTGCAGAAATGGCACATTTAGTCACCAATGTAAATGTGTTGAGGATGGATTTTAATGGCTTTTTTTCTATATTGCTGTAGCTTTTAGTGTCTTAACAACATGACTCTTTGTATTGCACTTTGCATACCTACTGTGATGAGCATTACATTTGCAGCAAAGAGTTTGATGTTATATATGCAGAAAGCATGGCTCATCCAATTATTTCTTCATAAATCACATAAAGCAAATGCACTGACAGATTTTTGCAAATGATCAATGTCTTTAATGTGCCTTCACCCACACCCACCATCTACGGGGAGCATGTTCAAGGGGTCAAAATCATCATACAGTATAATACCATCGTAAAAGGACAACTGAAGTGAGAAGAATAAGGAGGCTGCCAAATTTATTCCCTTTTAAACAATACCAGTTGCCTGGCAGTACTGCTGATATATTTGTCAACAATAGTGTCAAAATCACACCATAAACCAGCATGCAGTTAATCTTATCAGATCTGACAATAATATCAGAAACATCTGATCTGCTGCCTGCTTGTTCAGGGTCTGTGGCTAAAGTATTACAGGCAGAGGACAAGCAGGACAGCCAGGCAACTGGTATTGCTTAAAACCGAATAAATATGGCAGCCTCCATATCCTTCTTGTTACAGTTGTCCTTTAACCAGCAGCACCCTAATCCACATTCCGCAAGCCCCCCTCCCCCCCCCCCCCAACACTGCATGATATCGACCACTAAAATCGAATCAATTTCAAAGCACATATGAAGGTGATCATTACCACTACAGCACCACTAAAGAGCTAATGCAGTGATTGGAGGAGGATGTCATGTGGGTACTTGAGTTCAGAGGCCCTGGTGCAGTTCTGCACAAGCTAAATTGTATTACCTGTATCAATGATTTACTGTAATTTTGGATGACACTCTATAATTTTGGATGACACTCTACTATCTGTATTAGTGACCCCCAAAGGCTGCCTTTAGGTGATGCAGTTAAATATCACTAGGCTGGCCTTATTCCAGCAGAAAGCCATGTTATCCCCTACCGGCCTGCCTTCACATGAAAGATTGGAATGCTCAGCAGAAAGTTAAGCAGCTTATCTGTACACACTGATTGCGGGTAAACTGGTACCCAAAGTGATCACGAAAGATCATCGCTTTGGTGACATCTGCTCCGCATGTTTATGTTACTTGAAGCATGCGTAAAGTGTGCTGAAACTGTCAAATAAAAATCTTAGTGGTTTACCGCACTTACTCCTGACAGTCTTGTTTCTGCTTCTTGTCTTAAAGTGGATCTCTAGCCTAAAGAAAAAAATCTAGCAAATCTAACCTCCTTTTCTTCCTACTAATGGAGCTTTCTTTTGGTCGTCTCTGATTGCTGCTGAAATGTTTTTTTGTTTTTTTTTATTATTAATGAAAGTTGATCTTTAAAAAAAAAAATGATTACTTTTATTCCCCCATCCCCTCCCGAAATTGGCCCTAGACTGCGATCCATACACTACACTAGAGTGATGACTATGAGAGGGATTAGATTGTGAGCCAATCAGAGGGACAGTTAAGTGACAAGGCTGTCCCCTGTACAGCACTGTGCTAGATCGCAGCGCTGTACAAATGTTTATGTGTCTTTTTTTTTTTATATTGCAGGCTGATCATGGATTCCCGCTGTTTACAGCCATAGGGAACAAGCGTGCGAGCAAGCGCTCGTTCCCTGCTAGTCCCACCTCCAGGGCTTTGACGGCAATTGGCATTAGGCGGTCCTTGGGGCGCCACTCTACCACCGCCCATTGGCGGGAGCCGGTCGGAAGGTGGTTAATCCACGCGGGATCCCCAGCAGTATGCTTCTGCCGGGGGCTTCCATCAGTATTGCGGTGCACAGCAACATGGATGCTGTAGTAGTCATTTATGTGGTAAAAGTATCTGAACCAAAGTAGAACATGCTGGTGTTCGGGAGTGCCTTTTGCCTCAGTGAGAGTGACGGATTCAGTTTACAGCTCTGCACATAAACGCATTCAAATTAGAATGTCTACGCTCAGCAGGTCCAGCAGTTGTCTTCTGGGAAATATTGTAACTAAACTCAGCAGGTATACATCTATTTGTGATTTATTTCAACTTGTTACATCTAGTGCATTTAAATACATATTGTTTTGAAAATAACTACAGAGATGGCATTAGTCACCCGGTAGAGATCCTCCTTCGCTACTCTTATTAGTGCCGTAAAGAATTGTATGAGTCATAGGGATTTGTGAAATTTAATTTGCAGTTGTGTTTTTTTCTCTCTATTTATTCTCAACAGTTCCCAGTAGTGTCTCAGTTGCCTCCAGCCCTCCATTACTGTTACTAAGCACATCACATAGTTATTCAAGTGGTACTGTACATGTAACTGAGAGTTTAGTGTTTGTTTTGGTTGTATAACAGGATTCATCTGAAATATCTGTGGTTAGTAAGCACAATAAGCCTTGTATGGAATGGGAACTAGACATACACCACCACAGGCCGAGTTAAATTGGGTGCCATGAATGTAATATGCGGCAGGGGTGCCAGGGTATATAGCCAAGCTCCAAATATTGGCACATCACTTGGCTATTATGAACAGCAGGTATGGGGGAGGATATAAAAGCATCCTGAGAGAAAAAAAGCACAGAGACAATGGGAGCCCCGATGGTGCAGTATATCACAGAGAATATAATGAGTGAAAATTCTAGAATGTGGTACTCACAAAGGGAGGTTGCAAACAGGAATCAACCACTGCAGGCAAATAAAGATGAACGAACCTGACTCCACTCAGGTATCCAGCTTAGCCGGATGCGGTCACACTCTTGATACAAAATGGTTAAATGGTTCCAAAGTGTGGCAGAGACACTAATGAGCCAAATAGAACATCCCTCCTAAAGAGGGTGATAAGCACAGGGTAACAATAAAACTAGGTTAAAACATAAAAAATTGAAAAAAGTGAGGTAGCTTACCTCAATGAAGACAAATTCATGTAATTAATTAATTTTAATATGCACTGGCTATTCTGAAGCTGAGCTCCGAGTATTGTCTCTGTATGGGGTGGAAGTGTCGGGGTTCCGCTATCATACAGCTTGTAGCTGAGCTCTGGATAACATCGCTGGGGCTCAGCTCTGTAGGGGGTGGGGTTATATAGCTGAGCTCAAGATATCATCCATAGCTAAATTAATGGGTGCCAGGGCTTGGGGCTAATATATACATACAGTATATATATATATATATATATATATACATATATATATACAGTGGCTTGCAAAAGTATGCGGCCCCCTTGAAGTTTTCCACATTTTGTCACATTACTGCCACAAACATGCATCAATTTTATTGGAATTCCACGTAAAAGACCAATACAAAGTGATGTACACAGGAGAAGTGGAACGAAAATCATACATTATTCCAAACATTTTTTACAAATCAATAACTGCAAAGTGGGGTGTGCGTAATTATTCAGCCCCTTGAGTCAATACTTTGTAAAACCACCTTTTGCTGCAATTACAGCTGCCAGTCTTTTAGGGTATGTTTTTACCAGCTTTGCACATCTAGAGACTGAAATCCTTGCCCATTCTTCCTTGCAAAACAGCTCCAGCTCAGTCAGATTAGATGGACAGCGTTTGTGAACAAACGTTTTCAGATCATGCCACAGATTCTTGATTGGATTTACATCTGGACTTTGACTGGGCCATTCTAACACATAGATATGTTTTGTTTTAAACCATTCCATTGTTGCCCTGGCTTTATCTTTAGGGTCGTTGTCCTGCTGGAAGGTGAACCTCAGCCCCAGTCTCAAGTCTTTTGCAGACTCCAAGAGGTATTCTTCCAAGATTGCCCTGTATTTGGCTCCATCCATCTTCCCATCAACTTTGACCAGCTTCCCTGTCCCTGCTGAAGAGAAGCAACCCCAGAGCATGATGCTGCCACCACCATATTTGACAGTGGGGATGGTGTGTTCTGAGTGATGTGCAGTGTTAGTTTTCTGCCACACATAGCGTTTTGCATTTTGGCCAAAAAGTTCCATTTTGGTCTCTTCCGACCAGAGCACCTTCTTCCATATGTTTGCTGTGTCCCCCACATGGCTTGTGGCAAACTGCAAACGGGACTTCTTATGCTTTCTGTTAACGATGACTTTCTTCTTGTTACTCTTCCATGAGAGCCAACTTTGTGCAGTGCAAGACTAATAATTGTCCTATGGACAGGTTCCCCCACCTGAGCTGTAGATCTCTGCAGCTCGTCTAGAGTCACCATGGGCCTCTTGACTGCATTTCTGATCAGCGCTCTCCTTGTTTGGCCTGTGAGTTTAGGTGGATGGCCTTGTCTTGGTAGGTTTACAGTTGTGCCATACTCCTTCCATTTCTGAATGATGGCTTGAACAATGCTCCGTGGGATGTTCAAGGCTTTGGAAATATTTTTGTAGCCTAAGCCTGCTTTAAATTTCTCAATAACTTTATCCCTGACCTGTCTGGTGTGTTCTTTGGACTTCATGGTGTTGTTGCTCCCAATATTCTCCTAGACAACATCTCAGGCCGTCTCAGAGCAGCTGTATTTGTACTGACATTAGATTACACACAGGTGCACTCTATTTAGTCATTAGTACTCATCAGGCAATGTCTATGGGCAACTGACTGCACTCAGACCAAAGGGGGCTGAATAATTACGCACACCCCACTTTGCAGTTATTGATTTGTAAAAATAGTTTGGAATCATGTATAATTTTCATTCCCCTTCTCAAGTGTACACCACTTTGTATTGGTTTTTCACGTAGAATTCCAATAAAATTGATTCATGTTTGTGGCAGTAATGTGACAAAATGTGGAAAACTTTAAGGGGGCTGAATACTTTTGCAAGCCACTGTGTGTGTATATATATATATATATATATATATATATATATATATATATATATATATATATATTTATATACAGGGTCAGACTGAGACACTAAGGGCACACCAGGAAAGCTTCAGCCTGCCCTACCCCCCCCCCCCCGCCCAATCCCCGCTGTGCCTGGATATATGTATGTTTATTCTTATCATTGACCCCTGTGGCTAGGGTCCAATTCGGTGCACTCCCCCCTTCCCCTGTATGTTTGTCAGCATGCAGACAGCTTATGCTGGTGTATGCGCATGGTGCACATGGACACATAACATTAGCTCCCTTGTGCGATTGGTAAGATGCACTGTCTTTCCCAGGAGAGGAAGTTAGGATGTGTGCTCCTAATCCATTGATAGGTTTGATGCAATGAATGTGGTTGCATGTCTGCACTATGCATGTTACAGGGCCAGAGTTAGGACACCTATGTTTACCTGGGTACTTCTGCGCAGTATAGGTGATTAAGCATAAGAATGCATTCTTCTGTGAACTAAAACCCTGGCTTTTAATTTAGCTGTAGGGATAACAGTTGTGCCTGGATGAGTGAATCTGTGAATGCAATTGTTTGAACATTTGCATGTGAGTGTGCGAAGGGTTAATAGATTTTTGCAGTTTAGGTAGGCAGGTATATAGGTGTCCTCAGTTTAGGTAGCCAGGTCTTTAGGTGTCACCAGTTTAGTCAATTCTATAGGTGTCCCCAGTGTACTTAGCCAGGTTTATAGGTGTCCCTAGTATAGGTAGCCAGGTCTATTGGTGCCCCCCCAGTTTAGCCAGGTCTATAGGTGTCCCCAGTTTAGCCAGGTCTATAGGTGTCCCCAGTTTAGCCAGGTCTATGGGTGTCCCCAGTTTAGCAAGGTCTATAGGTGCCCCCAGTTTAGCCAGGTCTATAGGTGCCCCCAGTTTAGTCAGGTCTATAGGTGCCCCAGTTTAGTCAGGTCTAAAGGTGTTCCCAGTTTAGCCAGGTCTATAGGTGTCCCTAGTTTAGTCAGGTCTATAGGTGCCCCCAGTTTAGTCAGGTCTAAAGGTGTTCCCAGTTTAGCCAGGTCTATAGGTGCCCCCAGTTTAGTCAGGTCTATAGGTGTCCCCAGTTTAGCCAGGTCTATAGGTGTCCCCAGTTTAGTCAGGTCTATAGGTGTCCTCAGTTTAGCCAGGTCTATAGGTGTCGCCAGTTTAGGCAGGTCTATAGGTGTCCCCAGACTAGGTAGCCTGAAGGAGGAGCAGCAGCAGGCACACAGCAGCGGGGAGGGGGGCAATCTCCCCCCCCCCAATTCCCCTCACCTGGAGGCCCCCCCTGCCAGCGGCAGCGAGCGGGCAAAAACTTTCTACTTACTATTTCCTGCATCCCGCTCTGCCTGCTGCTGCTCTGGTCTTCTCTGCTGTGCTGTCCAATCACACTCTCACAGGAAGCACAGTGAGAGCGTGATTGGACAGTACAACAGAGAAGACCAGACCAGAGCAGTGGCACGCAGAGCCGGAACCAGGAAGTTGATTGGTTCCCCGCTCGCTGCCGCTCTCGTCTGCCACTCTGATCTGGAGGGGGAAGCGCGGAAGGGGGCCCCCAGGTGAGGGATGGGGGGAGACTGCCCCCTCCCCGCTGCTCTGTGCCCGCTGCTGCTCCTCCTTCCTGCGCTGTGCCCCCTCCTGCAGTGCTCGTGGCCCCCAGGGGCCACTAAAAGGGAGGCCCACCCGGCGAAATCCCGAGCTGCCACCAGCCCTGTCCGAACCTATATATATATATATATATATATATATATATATATATGTACACCATATATATATATATATATGTACACCATATATATATATATGTATATATATATATATATATATATATATATATATATATATATATGTAAATAACCTTATATAGTGGGTATGGGGAGGATGATATTAAGGGAGGGGAGGTTAGTGTTAGGCATTTAGGAGGGGGATTGCAATGAGGGGTTAGTGTTAGTTATTTAGGCTTTGGTTCTGGTTTGCAGGGGGGGGGGGGGGGGGGGATAGCATTTGACATCAAGCAAACCAATAGTAGAATATTGGTAAAAGAAAATGACATTCTACCCCAATTTAACTCACAGGCAGCTGCAGGTACACATACAGTGTATGATATGCATGTATAGAATGTCAATACATCCGCAGCTCTGTATGCCATCCATCAGTTACCTCAAGCTGCTGGAATGGACAGTGACTGCATGGAATACAAAAACTGTCTAACCTCCAAAGTCCACAGTCTAAACCCCACATCCTTTGCCTAAGTCCACACTATGACTTCAAAATATTGTGTTTGGCTAAGTCCAATAAGTGATAAACTCTTGTGCTGAAATAATCCAAAATGGTGATCTGGCCAGTGTCAGCTGGCCTGTTGATTGATGTAAATCGACAGCAGAAGATAGACAGAGCACCAGGACGTGAGTGGGCTGCTGGGTTTTAACCCACTCTGTAGCTGGGAGTGGCTATGACAAGCAAAGTCCAGCCCTGCAGCAGTTGAAGCTGGGGCAGTCCCCCCTTCAGGGTGAGAGATCTTGGCAGAATTTCTGGCCAGCTGATCTCTCCATGCCCATCAGTTATATCAAGAAATGGATTTCATATGCATTCAGTAAGGCTTCATAAATTCACAAATATGGAATTTGAGTATCAAACTGGAAAGTATGGCTGACAACTTGTATTGTTCAGCCACAATATGTGCGATTTGCAAGGAAATCAGTCAGTATGTGTGTCTAACTGACCTTCCTAACATGTGTAAAAATTATTCTGCTAGCATGTTTCTAAGGGCTAGAAAACCCATAAAATATGAAGAAAATATTTATTTGAGGCTATTACAGGTAGGCTACCTGACATGCTAGTGAACATCTGTGTGCAGAAGTAAATAGGAATCTTTGTGAAGCTGGTAGTACTTCTAGAAGTGTTAGCACCACTGGTGTTTTGGAGCCCATCAGGCTAGGACGTGTCTGCCTAAATGAGTGTTGTCAACGTTAAAGGAAGACCTGTAACGATCGGTGTAACACAGAGAGGGTCTGATTACCTGTGAACTGCAGTCTCACCAGGAATACAGAATATACCCGATTATTGGTGATCTGCAGTATCACCGATAATCAGATATATCTACTAACCTCTGGACACCAGGGAGAACAAGTGAGTGTTTATGCAACAGTATACTTTGAGCACTTCTCCAGAAGTGTGTTCCTTCCTATGGCCTAGACTCTCCAGGAGGGAGGGACTAGGCTGAGGGTAGGAAGGTCAGAGCGTGAGTGACACCCAAGAGGGAGGGTGTCACTAACAGGTCTGGGAACTGCCTCTAACAGTAAGGCCAGTTCCCGAGGTCGGCAAGCCAGGTCGTCAACACACAGACAGATAAAGTACAGAATCAGGATGCAAATACAGAGTCAGGAACAAGCAGAGTTTGGCAACAGGATATCAGAAATAGCAAGGTACAAGATCAGCGTTCAGAGAGATAGTCAGACAGGCGGAAGGTCATAACAAATAACACAATGCAATGTTCCTAATGCTAAGGTGTGAACGCCTTGATGTCAACACCTTTGGAAACTATGCTAGAACACAGATACAAACAAGGTCTGAGTGCTACCACGTTGTGATCGCAACGGCAGACAACCAGAGAATGCCCAGCACCCAGTATATATAGTAAGGAGCTCTCCGGCGCCTCCTCTAAGTGCTGGACCAATGGCAAGTGGTGAAATTGTCAGCTGACCAGCCTGGTCAGCTGACCCTTTTCTGGCTGTCATATAAGCTCTGCCTCTCAGCGCGCGCGCGCGCGCGTCCTTCTGAATCTGTGTGGACTAGCAGTCCCAGCCACACCAGACATGTCTTGCAGTGTAATCCCTGATTCAAGCGCGGGGACCGCCGCCCCGCTCTCCAAGGGAGCGGCGGTTTCCCCGCGTCCGGCTGCACTGTCAGTCGCTCTGCTATCTGTGCAATCTGCCGCCTCCAACGCGGAATCCGCCGCTCTGTCCATGCGGCATGCGGCGGTCTCTCCGCGTTGTGCCGCCATGCTGGACGCGGAAACAGCCGCCTCACTCTGAGCCCTTGCGGTGGCTTTTCCGCGTTTCCTCACAAGACCGTTGCATTTCTAATCAGCACGGTCCTGGAATAAGTGTTAAGGTGCGTACACACGTCCAACTTTACGCCTGATTGTCGTTTAAACCGGTTGTTTGAACGACTTGAAGTTCAAACAACAAGTCGTTCAGACATCATGTACACACTGCGTATGGGAGAGCTGGCAGGCACTCGGGGTAAAAAAGCTGATAGCAGATGATACACCCTGACAACTATGTGCTCAAGACTAATAAAGGAGAGAATTCTTCATGAACCATAAAGCATAGGAAAAAAGTCTGCCACTATAGTGTTTATTGTGCAAAAAAGTGACACAAAAATGCAAGGTTAAAAGCATCAGCAGGATATGACAATCATTCAAAATATGACAGTTCAAGGAGTCATACCAGTAGTGTCTTTGGTAACGTCTTGGTTTGGGTGGGAGGCAGCGATGGTGGGTGCCAGAGGGTGCACGGCCTAACGACCGTTTCGTGTGGCTTGTGCCAAGCTTTTTCCAAGGTGGATGTGCATCCAGTACACACTGACCAACAAGTCATTTGATATGCTAATTTACCTAATTTACATGTCGTTTAACCAACATGATAATGGACAATGGACTGGATAGAACAATGGACTAGATTAAATGACAGATCAAATGACTTGTGTCAAACTAATAGACTTTCAAACAACAAGTCGTTTGTACACGTGTACGGACCTAACTGTCGTTTGAGCGACAGTTAATGCCAAGATCCGCTGATCTGATCAGTCAACACTGCTGCTATCAGTCTTAACGGTCAAACTTACACATGTCTAACTGTAGTTCAAATGACCGGTTTGAACGACAATTTGTTCGGAAAAATCAGACGTGTGTAATTGCTCCAGGGAAAGGCCCCCTTTTGATGTGACTCTAAAAGCTAAGCTAATTAATCCTGTACTGGTAGTTTAACTCTGTGTACGAATGAGAGGACTTTGTGATTCTGTAATTGAAATATGACTGGATGAGGTTATGATGCATTCGATGGCCCATATGCAATTTGTTTTTTCTCCTGAGTTTTCTCCTACGTGATATTTTTAAACTTGTAAATAAAATGCCTTTTTAACCCCCAGCAAGTAAGAATATATTTAAAATAGTTTTGATAGTACTCTTTTACCTTATTTTTTGGTACCTTTTCAATTTCTGAGAGCTGGAAAATTAATTTAATGCAAAATGTAAAATTAGGAGAAAACTCAGGTGAAAAAGTTAATTGCATATGAGCCCATATGTAATATCAAAGGTGACACAAATAGCACAATTAGTTTTTATTTTATTTGATATTTAAAAAGCTGCACAATTCTTTTGAGTTTTCTAGTTCTGGAGCTGCCTTTCCTGTATTGATAATGATGGTCAACTCACATTTACTATATACAGTATTCCTCCTATTTTGATTTGTGATGCGCACTTGAATTGTGCTGTTTCTGGCTGCGGATTCTGAGGCTGGAGGCCCTCATTTCTAGTATGTTTTTGTGTAACTTTACAACACATTTTCAACTCTCTTCACTCCTTACATCCTGCTTTATATCTTCTAATGACATGGAGGATTTATTATCCTTTGTGACAAAGTGCCTGCCAGCAAGGGTATGCATCTTGGTAACAAGTTACCTATAAGTTAGGGCTCAGGCTGTAATCATTTCTGCAGCAGATTTATGGAAACATTAGCACTGAAGAAGATTTTAGGTAGAGAAAATCTTCAATAAAGTTACAAGGGTTAGAAATTAGAAGATATCTGATACAAATACAGTAATATAAACAATGTTAGAGAATCTAACTGTGTTCTGTCTGTATGCCAAACATATGAAGAAGCTTTCTCCAGTGTGGACACAAGTAACAATATTAGTTTAGTTTCACTGTAACATTAATATGTTGTAGTGGTTATATATTTATCAATACAACTAACTTCAGGCCCAGTAATTACAATGAAAAACAGTCTTTTAAATTTCAATACATTTATAAGACCCGTCACAATTATCCCAAATAAGCAACAAACACTATTATGATATTATTATGTAAGAAATGAATAGAGGTGATAAGGAAGGAGGGGGGCACACACCTCTTTCCTCACCATCTTTGATTGATTGGCACTTATCTCCTTTTGCCTCCAAACAAAGATGACAAGTGAATGGCGAAAAATAAAATTGCAATGTTGTTAACATCATGTTATTCTCTGTATACTGTAGATGTTGATTTCTTTTGCAAAAATTGGAAGTGTTTGGCTAAAGGTGCCCATACATCTAGTGATTTTGCAGTACGATTGACCATTCAATTCGATCATTTTATCAAATCGAGAAGGGATCGAGAGAGAGAGAGAATCGAGTGTGCTCCAGAACGCCCAATCGATGAAAAGTGGCTGATTTCATGCCAAATCGACCAGCTTAGTCGATCGAGCAAGATGTAAGATATCGGTAGATCGCACAGGAATCGGCTACTGTTCACATATCATTCGATCGATTTTTGCATTCAGAGCATGGAGACACAACAATGATCAGATCGATTAGTGAAGGTGAATCGCATAGGAATCGCTTGTAGTGTGTGGGTCACTAGTCAATCGACTTTCGATCAACTATACTGAAGTTGATTCCCCAATAAAGTTGATCGCTTTGTTGATTGAATCAGAATCGCTAGATTTATAGCTACCTTAAAGGGACTCCGAGCAGTGCAGAAACTATGGAAAGATGCATCTCATTTTAAAGCTCTCTTTCTCCTCTTTCCAATGATATATAAACCACCACCCTACGTCTTTTAGTTTTCGCTATTTTCGCGATTGAAATTGCCGCGGCCGCGATTTCGATCGCGAAAATAGAGAAAACTAAAAGGTGTAGGGCAACGATTTAGGTGTTGTCAGAAAGAGGAGAAAGAGAGCTTTAAAATGATATCCATCAAGCCATAGTTATATTGTATTACATAGGACGACACTTTCCCCAGTGTCAGCAGCTCCATTCTGCTGAATGCAGCTGCTGACTTTGACAAAAAGTCGCCCTGTGTAATACAATATAACTATGGAAAGATGGATATCATTTTAAAGCTCTCTTTCTCCTCTTTCTGACGACACCTACGCCTTTTAGTTTTCTCTATTTTCGCGATCGAAATCGCGGCCGCGGCAATTTCAATCGCGAAAATAGCGAAAACTAAAAGGCGTAGGGTGGCGGTTTATATATCATTGGAAAGAGGAGAAAGAGAGCTTTAAAATGATGTGCATCTTTCCATAGTTTCTGCACTGCTCGGAGTCCCTTTAAGTGATATACTTTCATGTTTTACTCTTGTTTTGTTGTTCTCCTGTGTCAGGTTAGATTTGATCTTTGATCCTAGTCAGGAAATTGTTTGAATGTTTATATATTCTTCATGTTATACCATATAACACACACCCTCTCAAACAGGAGGACAGACTGCTGTCATCATTTTAAAATCCAACTCCGGAAGACCCTGACCCCTGGGCTAGATGTGACATTTATGGAAAGATGACCAGGTCTCCACCGGGATTTATGCAACAATGGCCTCAATTCACTAAGACTAGGCTATAGTCTACTGATGGTTTTTAGTCTACTGATGGTTTGGTCAGTTGCATCAAAGGGGAATTCACCATTACCAAATGTTTTAGACCTGTTTTTAGACCTGGTCTAAACCATTTGGTAATTAGGTGGGGAAAGCAGGGGAAATGATCAAAAGATGCAATTCACAAACAAGTAGCTATGACTGACATCCTTCTCCTTTGATGAGCTCTCCTCTGCATACAATTAAACTCCTGAATAATTAATTCAAAAGGTTCCATCCTCACATCTAAAATACCTCACAGAATTACTTTACTGACAGAAATCGGCTGGTCTAATCTCTGTTAAAAAAAAAAGGTAGGCGTGGTTACTCCTTGTTTGCTTTTGTGAATTGTGTAATTACTGAATGTTAGACCAGGTCTAAAAACAGGTCTAAAACATCAGTAGACTAAAAACCACCTGTAGTCTAAACTGCTTAGTGAATTGAGGCCAATGTCTAATTTATGAATGCATCACAGCAAAAATGCACAACAATCAGTGCATTTGATAAAGGCCTGTTGGCCGAAACTTAGTGACCCGGTCATCTTTGTTCTACGATTGTGTATTCTTGCACCCTTGGTGGATCCAGGTGTAGACTGGTTGACTCACTGGTGAAAGCTAATTTGCAGTGTGAGCAGTGGGACAGCCCAATTTGTCTAGATGCGACCTTCACCAGATGTCATTATCACTCTGAAAAGATGCCCAGGAAAAATTGTACAGTTATCAGCATTCCTTAGCTAATTTTTGTTTCTACAATTCTTGTTTTGCATTTTGGTATTGCGATTGGGATTTTTGGTATTGCGATTTTTTCCATGCATATTAATTTTCATTGGTTAATTTACATGAGAATATATCTAAGTAACTTCAAAATCAGATGTGATTTTTCTCACAAAACTTCTAGTTTTCTGCATTTCTGTTGACTTCCAATAAACGGGATTTGCATATTGCACACAGAAAAAAGCAACACCACTGCACAATTTGAAAGCTGTAGGCCAAATGCAATGCCAGTGAAATACATTAGATAGCTGTAGTTTAAAAAAAAAAAGTAAGGAAAGGAATCTGTTGGCTTCCCCATCTTCAGGTTGTGACATGATTTATGAAGTGCCTAACCACTAATTTATGCTAGTGATTTTGTCACCCATTGCCACAATGCCAGCACTGTTTTTTTTTGTTTCTGTTTCTTTTTAGCACTTTTTTTCCTCAGGATTTTTTTTATAAAAACAGCATTGTAGAACACCAAAGTTGTGTCCATTGTGAAGTTTACAGCAGGTGCACAGCCTGGCAGAACAGTAAATCAATAAGCAGGGTTTGTTTTTTATTGTTGTAACAGACAGTACTGTGGCGGCTCCTACAAAGAAACAAAATCTCCAGCTATAGGCATGAAAAAGTCCTGTTTCATGTCCAAAAGGGAAACAGCTGTCTGCTAAAATATTAATGAGCTTATTATTACAGTGTAGAACTGAAAAAGGAAACAGGTGCGTGTTATCAGAATCAGGATGGAAAACTGAACTTCAAACAGAACAGTGAATCCTAATGGATGCTTGCCACATATTGTATAATATTTCTATTCTGGACAAATGAGTGTGAAAAATGGCACTAATTATTAAAAAAAGCACGACATTTATTGCCACTATTATTAATAATATAATTAATTATTATCCAGTGTTGCTTGCAAATTTTTGCCAAAGTAATTTTTGCATCGAAAATGCTATTTTTGATTTCAAGAAAACATTTTTGTGAAAATATCTTGTTTTAAAAAATTTACCACAAAAATATTAAAATTTTTTACCGCAAATAAGCGTGAAAAGTAACAAAACGTATTTTATATGCCATTCTTACTCGAAAATTGAATTTAACCTTATTTTTATGAAAATGAATGTGAAAAGAATATTGGCATTTTCACCCCTCATTGATTATTATTATCATCATTACCATTATTATTATTACAGTATTAGAAAAAAAAACATATGCATCGCAGGAAATAAAGATGTTAGAATTCACTGGCTGACTCAACAGATTGCAAAGTCAGGCTTTCCACACTCCTTAGGCCTCAATTCACGGAGCATTATCAAACGTTTATCAAACACTTTATCAAACGTTTGATAATTTACCTCATGGGTAAAATCTCACTAAGGTGTTATATATTTGTTGAACGTTTTATCGGTAAAACATTCGATAAATATATAACACCTTAGTGAATTTAAAATGAGATTTTACCCATGAGGTAAATTATCAAACGTTTGATAAAGTGTTTGATAAACGTTTGATAATGCTCCGTGAATTGAGGCCACAGGAAGGAAATTCTAACTGGGTTTCAAAATGAGGTCAGCTTACAGTAATGCCTTAGTCTTCCCTGAGAGAGGAAGTGAAGGTAAGTATCCCCAGTCAGGACACAGGTTGCAGTAATAACCTGAGTTCTTAGTTCTGCTATTACAATTCAAAGCAGTTTTCTTTCACAATTTTATTAAAGTTCATTTCTCTTAAAATAAAATAACATTAACCTGTGAGAAAACAGCTTGATGTTTACTTTACTCTTTAGCGTACCAATGGTCACTGATGAGGATTTTATGAAAACCAAGGCTGTCCTTCTCCTGCTGTGGTGACAGAGCTATGAAGTGACTGCAGAAATGCCTCTTCAGCAGGCTGTCACATCACTCCACTTCAAGTCGGATGAACTCTGAGAAAGTAAAGATGGTAGAGGCTCAGGCAGTCAAAGCAGTTCTTACTTTCCCATATTTCACGCCACTGGAAGTGGAGGCCTGTTGTGGCTGGCTTGGGAAAAATGCTGTCCCCATTTTCTTCCCATCAGTCACTATGCTGCTCAGCAAAAGAGGATCTAATAGAAAAATTGACATGCACACCTCAGTAGAATGCTCAGTAAATTACATGATGTATAAGACATAAGCCAAAAACATTCCATAAATCACCAAATAGTAGTCAAGCGGTTCAGGCAGTATTGGTGAAGTTCCTGATTGCCGCCATTATTGCCAGAACCACTTTGAACTGCCTTACTTTCTTCATCCCTAATGGGAAAGGAGCTGTCAGTTTGATAGAGTATTGTCTAGGGTAGCTGTATTAGGTGCTTTACCTCTTCCTCGCTTAGTCTATTTTTTATATTTTTATATTTTTTTTTTCATGCACTATACAGTATGTCTATTTGCCTTGGGTTTAACCATTCTATGGACAGTATAGTTCATCAGTGTATTGTATCCATATACACTTACAATTTGTGCTATTTACATTTACTATGCTATACACCTATAGACTGCTAACAACTATTTGTTACTTTGTGAAAGGTTTGTGACTTTTGCCTTATAGGTTATACATAATATTGTTTATTAAAGTGTATGTAAGATGAAGGGAACAAAAGGATTTTTGCCTATCTGGGCTTCTTCCGGTCTCCTTTAGTCTGTTAGTTCCCAATGGTGTCCTTTTGGTTCCCTCCATTGTCAACCCCATTAAAGTCTGCAACTCGGCTTAGTTACAGACTACCATGCATGTGCAGTCCCTGCTGAGCGCCCCCCCCCCCCCCATTGCGTTTTCCTGGCCAGGAGTATTCTGCGCATGCACAATTTGTTAAGACTTGTAACTTCCCGGCCACAGGAGCATGATGGAGGAGATGCATGGCCCAGAATAGCGCATGCGCAGTAACCCTCAACCAAACAGGATTGTGAACTTTCAGCAGCACAGCAGAACGGACCAGGAGGACATCATGGGAGATGACCGACTACAGGGGGCTGGAGAAGCCCCAGGTAAGTAAAAATCATCTTGTTCCCTTCGTCTCAGGTTTACTATAAGCATTCTGCATGTCAATTAAATGTACATTGCTATCCTATGACGTCGCACCCTAGAAATGTTTGGTTTTCCATTTATTGTGTTTTTGGAGTGCAGACCTTTCATCTTCTATACCAAGCAGAAGAGTGTCATTGGGGACCAGTGGCTCCACCTCAAAGAACGAGTTAAGTTTAATGTTTACTCCCTACAGGTTGAGCTTCTTTATTTGGAATTTACACTTTCGTTTCCTTTAAGTAATTCTAGAGATGTCATTGTACTTCTGTTTCATATGCAAAATGTTCTGTTATTGTAATGTAAATGACTATCTACAAAGAAGATATGACAAAGCACTGAGTGGCTTAAAAGGTCCATTAAAGTAAATGTCATTGTATTCTGTTAGTTTTGGATGATACTGCTACACAGTGGGGGAAAAATTCACATAAATCCTTCTATAATGAGTGCTTGCCAGAGGTGTATAAATCCTGCACTTGAATGACAAAATCTATACACATACAAGCACCTGCTGGTTGCGTAATCACTAGGATTTCTACCTTTACAGCGAAATGACAAAACAATTTACTGGTCTTTACAGTAAAATACAATAGCAGATAAAGGCTAATCTCAATAAACACATACATCACATTTTATTTCATTATCATTCAAAGCTCCAGTTCACCTTTCAATGCACACGTGGTAGTAAAGGTGCCCATAGACCTAACGATTATGGGCAGATTCAACAAAGAGACAAATGTATCTCTAATCGAATCTGATTAGAGATAAATTTGTCTTTTTGTTGATTCTGCCCATACACCAAAGGCCCATTCCTGTCCGATTTCAGCATGAAACTTTCAGGGAATCGGCACCGCCGCTACCCCAATGTATAAATGTTCCCCTCAGTGTGTGCGTTTATACATTACCTGTCCTGTAGCAGCCCCTGCGCGGGGTCCGGAATCCTCCGGGCAGCTCTCCGTACATGCTACTGGTGCCTAGCGTCTGACGTCAGCGGATAGCGTCTGATGTCAGATACTAGGTGACAGTAGCGTGTACGGAGAGCTGCCTGTAGGTTACGGACACCGCGCGGAGGCTGCTACAGGACAGGTAAAGTATAAATGCACACACTGGGGGGAACATTAATACATTACCTGTCCAGTAGCAGCCTCCGCGCGGTGTCCGGTATCCTCCGGGCGGCTCTCCGTACACACTACTGGTGCCTAGTGTCTAACATCGGCGGTAGCGTCTGATGTCAGATGCTAGACGCCAGTAGCATGCACGGGGGGGGGGGGGGCGCTTGTAGGTTACAGACACCGCGCGGAGACAGGTAAAGTATAAATGCACACACGGGGGGCACATTTATACATTACAGCGGCGGGGGTTTCGTCATCTCGTCACTTGTTCCGAAATCGGCTGCTGTACTGCCGCACACTCGACCAACCAACTTCGGGCCGACATCTTGCGGCATGCATGATCGACCATGTGATTAATTTCTGTCCTGAAATTGGTCGCTTTTGTTGATCAGGCATGCACTTGGCAGCACCAGTTTTCATCCAATTCGATGGTCGATTGGCTGCTAAGTCGCCTCATGTATAGCCACCTTAAAGGTAGCCATACACCTAGCAATGTATGGGCAGATTCGACCAAGAGACAAATCCCTCTCTTATTGAATCTGATAAGAGAGAGAGATCTGTAAGCTGCCCACACACCACAGACCGATTCCCAATCAATTTTATGCTGAAATCGATCTGGAATCAGCCGTGTGTGCCGAAGAGGAGAATGCGCCCAGAGCAGCGGGGGACAAGCGGAAGCCGCAGACAGGTAATGTATACTTTACATGTGCACCGGAGGGACATTGACATTAGGGGGGCACAGCGGCAAGGCAGCGGATGGTTTGGTCGGTCATGGGGAAATTGTACGCCATTCCCGACGCGCACCCAACCAACCATCTTGCAGCATGCGCTATTGACAAGGCGGCCAATTTCCGTCCCAAAATGTTTACAGTTGTAAGTTACAATCTGCAGCTCCGTCCATTTCTGCTATTAATTGAACATTCAACTGTTCACATTCAGCTGTATTTCTAATAGCAGAAATGGAGGCAGGTTCAGATCTTAAATTAATACTTTTCCTCTTTTGGAGTCTTCGGCAACTCTCATCTGCAGGGATAGAAAAAAATGCCCCAGAGGTCACAGCGGCTCCTGTTTTGGTTACTAGCAATTTTAAAGAGAAACTCCAACCTAGAATTGAACTTTATCCCAATCAGTAGCTGATACCCCCTTTTACATGAGAAATATGATGCTTTTCACAAACAGACCATCAGAGGGCGCTGTATGACTGATTTTGTGCTGAAACCCCTCCCACAAGAAGCTCTGAGTACCGCGGTACTCTGGGCAAACTGCCACAATGTAACAATGTTCACAGACAGGAATTAGCTGTTTACAGCTGTTTCTAACAACCAAAACAGCTAGGAGCAGCTACATAACCTGCCCACAGTAAAAATGTCACCATGTAATAAATGTCAGAATGTAAATCGGGGAGAGGAAAGATTTTACAATGAGCAAACACTGACTAAATCATTTATACATAATTATTGTAAAAATGAAGCACTTTTTTTACTACATTATTTTCACTGGAGTTCCTCTTTAAGACTGAAAAAGGTAGAATTTGGGCTGTAATCATGTTGTATTTAAACTGTAAAACTTATTTCATATCTTTTTTAGGATACTATTTTGATTTTAATAGGGTTTTTATTTTGAGTTTAATCCCACATTAAATGCAAACCAAGCTTCTTATTATTTCATGCATACAATCATCCCATCTGAATGCTATATGTTTGTTATTAATAAAACAAAACTAAAATGTCTGATCATATAGAGCAGTAGGGCAACAGCATGTATATCAGTGCATTTACACTTTAAGCCAAACCTTCAGCATCTCTAGCTATGAAAGTTGTTATTCTGCATTCCTTGACAGGGGTTTTCATTTAGCCAGAAATGATTTGGTAGTCAGTGGATGTATTTGCAATGAGAGTTAGGTCTATAGGGCTCTGTGCCACGTGCTTAAATGTATTGCATGTCATGCAGTTCCCATGATGGATTATCATAATGAGAGCTGCAGATGCACAACAGCTGGGAAACCGCAGGTAAACAAACGCCATTTCTGCTTTGCAATTCTAAGAAAATAGAAAAAGGTCACGATTATATTAGTAATTCAAGATGTGCCAAAGAAATCAGCATAGTTGAGTGATTTTAGTCTATGTAAAATTATTAAGACACGTATTGACGTTTTGAACCATATTTTACTATCTCTCCAGGTCAACCTGAAACAACATGTAAGGAATAAACAAGGGGTCTTATCTACTTGTCATAAATACCTCAAAATTCTTTAGGGATTAGGGTACTTACGTATTATCCGGTCTGGAAAGTTTAGCAGCTTTTTGTTAAAGTTCTGTTTGCTCCCCCAGGATGATCTGACCATTTTTGGAAAACTCAAAGTCCCGGCTTTCTGTTGCACTGGGTCCTGAGTCGGTATGATGCTCAGTTCTCAAGTTATGGGGTTTTGAAGGAGGGGTGTCCCCTGAACTTGACTGCAGAAAGTGCAATTACAGAAGTATGGGATGAACCCGACATGATGATAAGCAGCACAGCCGGGAGGTCTTCTTCTTCCTTCACAGCATACATCTGTGTCTTCAAAACTTATGTCAAGTGCCCTGGGTCTCCTATTACAGATGAAGGAGCAGCGCAGCTATGCACCCTCGTCTCCTCTCTGTCTTACTGGCATGGGCAGGAGACTCAATTCCACTGTGCTCTCTGCAGCAAAGTGCAGGGGACACCCGTCCCCCAAACCCCCCTAACTTGGGAATGGGGCATCGCATTGACTCGGGACCCAGTGCAAAGGAAAGCCAGAACTTTCAGTTTTCCAAAAATGGTTATATCTGGCTAGGGGATCAAACAGAATTTTAACAAAAAGCTGCCAAACTTTCCAGACGGAATAATACATAAGTACCGGGATTAGTAAACATAGTTGCAAAAACGCTTTTGGTGTACTGTTGTAACTAATGCATCTTTGTCATTTATATTTGTAAAAAACTTTATGTACCTCCTTCTGATGTTCAATGTAGATAAGCTTTGCCTTCTAAAATCTGGTCAGCCTATAGGAATAGAGTAGGAAGATGGCTTATTAGCCAAAAACATACCCTTTTTCTTCTAATTTAGCCAATAAATGGTATCATCCCGATTCAAAACATCTTGCTCTTACTGATGGCTAACATGGTATAATATTCTACTGCTACTACTATAAGGAGAAAAACAGATACTGTACTTTAGCTCACCAAGAAGGCTTCCTCTGGTCTTCATTCCTCTTACTTATTTTTATTCCATGCACTTATATAGAAAATTCAAGTTTTTTAACTCTTGCTGTACTGAAAAACAGAAAGGGACTTCAAATAATTTGTAAGTAGGGCTAGTACTACATGTGTATATATTTTTTTTCATCATGGGGCTTATTCATAAAGATTTTCTGTTGAATTATCTCTACTTGCTTTTTAACTCACAATTTATCTCTCCTTAAATTACTTAAAGAGAGTCTGAAGCGAGAATAGATCTCGCTTCAGACCTCATATATAGCAGGGGCACGTGTGCCCCTGCTAAAACGCCGCTATCCCGCGGCTTAACGGGGGTCCCTGTCCCCCCAAATCCCCTCCGTAATGCGGGGGAGCGCTTCCGCATTGGGGCAGGGCTAACCGCCGCAGCCCTGCCCCACGCGCGTCTGTCAGCGCGTATCTCCGCCTCTCCCCCGCCCCTCTCAGTCTTCCTTCACTGAGAGGGGCGGGGGAGAGGCGGCGATGCGCGTCTGATAGACGCGCTGAGAGGCAGGGCTGCAGCCGTTAGCCCTGCCTCTAGGAAGCATATTCTACGACCAACCTTTGCGTGCCCCTGCTATATATGAGAGCTGAAGCGAGATTTAGTCTCGCTTCAGTGTCTCTTTAAAGTGACACTGAAGCGAAAAAAAAATATGATATAGTGAATTGGTTGTGTACTATGAATAATTACTAGAAGATTAGCAGCAAAGAAAATATTCTCATACTTTTATTTTCAGGTATATAGTGTTTTTTCTAACATTGCATCATTCTATAATATGTTCAGATTACACAACACTCAGCATTCAAAATGAGTCTTTCAGAGCAGTCTGTGAAGTAATGACCTCTCCTCTGCCAGAGGAAAAGTAAACAGTTCAGGAACAGTTGAGATAATAAAAGTCAGATAACAGCCCTCTCCACGACTAAATGCCCATACACACGTCGGATTTCCGCGAACGACGGGTCGTTTGAACGTCCCGTCGTTCCGTCGTTTGCCCGCAAAATCGGGCGTGTGTACAGACTGTCGTTCGCTTGATAAGAGTGAATTTAAGCGATCCGCACCGTTCGCGAACTTCCGCCAAAAGTCCCGGGGAAAAATCTGGATTTGACGCAAAGCAGCGTTTTAAGGGCAGAAATCACATTGAATGCTAAATTGCAGGCATAAATTGCTTTCAAACATCTTGCATGTGTATGCATCAATTAGGGAGTGTAATTAGAGTACTGCTTCACACTGACACACCAAACTCACTGTGTAACGCACCGCAAACAGCTGTTTGCCTAGTGACGGCCGTGCTGGACTGGTGCGCAACATGGCCAGAGTGCAGGCCGTGGCAGTTTTCCAGCCCATATGGTCGCCGGGCTGTGGTAGCTCAATGATAGAACAACAGTGACTGTCAAGCTGATAAAATTTGGTCTGTCCACAATGAAGCAACGACCTTATTATCTTCTTGTATGTAGGTAGGCATAGGTAGGAGTCCCAGTATAGGTAGGTAGGCATAGGTAGGTGCCTCAGTAGTTAGCTAGGCATAGGTAGGAGACCCAGTATAGGTAGGTAGGCATAGCTAGGTGTCCCAGTAGTTAGCAAGGCATAGGTAGGAGACCCAGTATAGGTAGGTAAGCATAGGTAGGAGTCCCAGTAAAGGTAGGTAGGTGCCTCAGTAGTTAGCTAGGCATAGGTAGGAGACCCAGTATAGGTAAGTAGGCATAGGTAGGAGTCCCAGTATAGGTAGGTAGGCATAGGTAGGTGCCTCAGTAGTTAGCTAGGCATAGGTAGGAGACCCAGTATAGGTAGGTAAGCATAGGTAGGAGTCCCAGTATAGGTAGGTAGGTGCCTCAGTAGTTGGCTAGGCATAGGTAGGAGACCCAGTATAGGTAGGTAGGCATAGGTAGGAGTCCCAGTATAGGTAGGTAGGCATAGGTAGGTGCCTCAGTAGTTAGCTAGGCATAGGTAGGAGACCCAGTATAGGTAGGTAGGCATAGGTAGGTGTCCCAGTAGTTAGCTAGGTATAGGTAGGAGACCCAGTATAGGTAGGTAAGCATAGGTAGGAGTCCCAGTATAGGTAGGTAGGTGCCTCAGTAGTTAGCTAGGCATAGGTAGGAGACCCAGTATAGGTAGGTAGGTGCCTCAGTAGTTAGCTAGGCATAGATAGGAGACCCAGTATAGATAGGTAAGCATAGGTAGGTGTCCCAGTAGTTAGCTAGGCATAGGTAGGAGTCCCAGTATAGGTAGGTAGGCATAGGTAGGTCCCCGTGTATAGGTAGGTAGGTGTCCCCGTATAGGTAAGTAGGTGCCCCAGTAGTTAGGTAGGCATAGGTAGGTGTCCCAGTATAGATAGTTTGGCAGGGCCTGGCTGGCACAGTAATAACAATTACCAAGGTCCAGCTGCAACAGATAGGGCTGTACAATGTCAGTGTCAGTGAGCAACACACAAAAAAAAACACATCAGGAAAACATTAGAGCTCTCAAAAGAGCTGTTGAGGGGTGCTATTTTAGCAATAACAATCAGCCAGGAGCAAGCCAAGAGCCTAACTAATCTTTCCCTAGGAGAAAAAATCTGCAGCAGCTCTCCCTAGTCTGTCTATTTGCAGCAGGCACACGAGTGAGTGTCATGGCCGCCGGAGCCTGCCTTATATAAGGGGGGGTGGGGCTCCAGGGCTTAGTGTAGCTTGAATGGCTACAATGTGCCTGCTGACTGTGATGCACGGTCAAAGTTGACCCTCATAGTGCATTATGGGGCGAATCGAACTTCCGCAAAAGTTCGCATGGTCCAGGCGAACGCAAACCACCAAAGTTCGCCTGGAACCGTTCGCGACATCTCTATTCAGGAGCCGATTTCATTGGCTCCTGACCCTGTCTATCAACGTAAGCGGCTCCCATTTGCTTACATTGATAGGCAGGGTCAGGAGCCAATGAAAGTGGCTCCTGACCGACTCACAGGAACTCTGCCATCCATAGAGACGGCAGAGTGGGTGGCCCAGGTTCCCGATGTGCGGTGGTGACGGCGATTGCGGCAATTCGTAGGTATTCGTTGCTATTCCGCCGTTGTCTGGTCCTTAAAGAGAACCAGAGATGAAGCACCCTCATGTATTTTACTACATTTATCAGTGGGAACATGACAGTAAACACTAACCATGCTTTTAGTTTCATTTTTCTCTGCTCAATCTGCCTGTTATCAGCTGTGATAAGAATCCCCGACTGAGCATTCTGTCTAGGTTTGACCTGGAATTATTATAGCTGAGTCAATCTTCTTTGGAGTCTTTTCAAGCCTGCCCCCTCCTGGCTCAGCTTTCCTGCTTTGCATACTCAGAGCTTTGATGACTGGGAGGGGCTGCTCTGCTGAGAAAGAAGCTCTGAGTCTGAAACAACAGACAAGTATGGCTGCTGTGTGATCTGTGTGCATTGTGCAGTCATTTTCATACCTATGAGAGACACTTCCTACAGGCAGCCACACAGCATACCAGAATAATAAAGTTGAAAGCACATAGATGAAAGCACACAGTTGAAAGCACACAGATGTGCTTGTCTAGAGCGTAGACAGCACATCCAGAACAACTCATAACCCTGAAGCAGAAGGGATATGAGCTGGCGGCCATGTTGGATTTTCCCTGGAGCAATAATGGATAAAAAACACTTAAAAAGGCACACCAGAGCGGCAAAATTATCAGGTAGAGCATTTATTCTTTACAAGCTATCGACTGATATGTTTATTTTGTGTGAAACGTTCATCTCTGGTTCCCTTTAAGGGGGCAGAGACCGCTGGTACTTAAGTGGTTAACTAAATTAACTCATGGTTTATCTCTCCTTATTTGACTTAACTCATGAATTATCTCTCACCTTATCTGTTTATATCATTAATTATCTCCCCTTAATTGTTTATCTCATGCATTAGCTCTTCTTACAGTTAAGGTGAAAAATAAGTAAGCTTTGTGAATCAACCCCCATGACACATGCCACTTCAGATACACTTTAAACCTTACAGTTAGAACAAAGAAGCACAGTGTAAATGTATGTAGGATTAGGACTTTACAAACACGTTTATCTCTTTATAGTGCATCACTTCATGAATCCTTTAATGGGGTTCAAGAAGCTTTTTGTTTCTGCAGATTGTCCTGGTTTCTAATAGCTGTAGGAGCTACCATTTTCCCTCTTCCCCTTCTCTGCCCTTATTTATCCAGGGGAAGGTGTGAAGGTAATCAAGTATGTGTTTGAAGTACAGTGTCCTATCTCCCCCCCTTCCCAGCTGATGAAAGCTTTTGTTTGCTCATTGCTACTGCTAATCACAGAAGTTCTTATCTGCTAATTACAGCAGTCCTTTTCTGTGGATGGCAGGCCACGGAAGTAGGGCAATAAACGCCTCTAACAAACATTTAAATGTAGAATGGTAGAATGTTTTTTTTTTAGTAATGAGCCACATTGTTAGCATACATTTTTAATATGATATTGAGATGCCCTGGAGGGGCCAAAATGCTGCTCGGTTCATTTTAATATTATTTACAAACACATTGGAAAGAGGTGCACTAGAAATCCTCTCTTTTTTTGGGAAGGCTTATTTGCAAACATTTTCCATATCGCATAGGCAATGGTCTACTCATTTATACCAAGTGCTCCAGTGAAGCCGCATCCACTTGTTTTACAGTCTAATTCTTGAGAAAGACATGCAATACTTACACTTTTTTAATCATCAAAAGAACAGGAACTGAATGTCAAATTTACTTGTGTTACTTGTCTATCAGTGAGCGCTGTCTTCACCTCCTCTCTAATGAAACAATAGGGATAATTTCCTTCCAGATAAAATGATGTGCAGATCAATCATACACAGGATTAAAGGTACATGAGTTGAATTGCTAAATCAGGATGTTAAGCATTTAGTAGCGTGTAAAGAAGACATTTGTTTCTGTATCATAGCATATCTGAAAATTGCCTGTCATGGGGAATGGTTAGTGATGAGGGAGGATGATTCACTCTTTTTATATTCTCTTCTCCTTTTTACTATGAAATGCTTAACTCATTTTCACTTCAGTCTCAAAAACTTCTTCTTTTTTAGATGTTAACCCCTAGACTGTCATTGACTAGATCGATCTCAGCAAGCCTGTAGCTAACATTGACAGACATTTCCTATCATTATGGCTGTAAAGATTTAAGAAGCTTAAAGAGACTCCGTAACAAAAATTGCATCCTGTTTTTTATCATCCTACAAGTTCCAAAAGCTATTCTAATGTGTTCTGGCTAACTGCAGCACTTTGTACTATCACAGTCTCTGTAATAAATCAACTTATCTCTCTCTTGTCAGACTTGTCAGCCTGTGTCTGGAAGGCTGCCAAGTTCTTCAGTGTTGTGGTTCTGCTATGAACTCCGCCCTCCAGGCCCCTCTATGCACACTGCCTGTGTGTTATTTAGGATTAGAGCAGCTTCTCTCTTCTCTCTTATCTTTTACAAGCTGGATAAATCGTCCTCTGAGCTGGCTGGGCTTTCACATAGTGAGGAATTACAGACAAGGGCAAAGCTGTTTGCAGGAAGAAAAGAGCAGCCTGAAACTTCAGTGCATGAGAGATGCAGGGGGAAAGAAACACACAAATGATCTATTGAGATTCAAAAGGAAGGCTGTATACAGCCTGCTTGTGTATGGATGTATTTTCTATGTGTGGACATACTGTACATCAACCTACTTCTTGTTTTGGTGGCCATTTTGTTTGTTTATAAACAAACTTTTTAAAACTCTTTTTAACCACTTTTAATGCGGCGGGGAGCGGCGAAATTGTGACAGAGGGTAATAGGAGATGTCCCCTAACGCACTGGTATGTTTACTTTTGTGTGATTTTAACAATACAGATTCTCTTTAAGGCAACACCAGGCTCTGTATGTTTGGGTTAGAAATAATGTTCAACCTTTGCTCTCTGCTTAGGGTTAAACCTGATAGGCCTTAAGCATCTCCTCCAACAAATTGACACAGCTGCTAAAGGCTATGGTAAATGTAGTTCCACATTACATTGGCCAAATTAACACTCTTAACCACTTTCCCCTCCACTACAGTATATCTACGTCAGCTGTGGTGGCATCCTCCAAGCCACAGCGACGTAGATATACTGACCTGGCTACAGCCCTGCTGTGCACGGTCGGGTGCTCTTTAGAGTGCACCCTCCGGCACTGTCAGCTGCAATACTAATTGGTGGAAGGGAACATGTTCCCTTTTGGCCAGTTAGTATACCCCCCTCCCATGAATGATCGCTGCAGTAGTGAACTGCAGCGATCCTTGACCTGTCCCCCTCGGCGCACATATAGTTAATAAAAATGCACAAGCAAGCAGCCACACTCACCTACCTCGTTCCTGCGACTGTCCTGAAGTCTGATTCTCCGATTACCGCTCTGCAGTCAGCCGCATATTGCCGGAAACCTGGGTCCCGGCTTGATGACGTCATCAAGCCGGGACCCGGGTTACCGGCAATATGCGGCTGACTGCAGAGCGGGGATCGGAGGATCAGGCTTCAGGATAGTCGCAGGACCGAGGTAGGTGAGTGTGGCTGCTTGCTTGTGCCTTTTTATTAACTATATGTGCACGGAGGGGGCTGCCTGATGGGGGGGGGGGACATCTGGCTATAGTTTCTTGGGGGGAGGGGAGGGGGATATGCAAAGGGGGTATACATGTTTACTGGGGGGCATCTGAGGAACCAAGGGGAGGGGGGTTTACAAATTTTGCACATCTGGGCACCTGGGGGGCCCATAACTTAATACTGGGGGCACGTTTGGCTATAATGGGGGGCAGCGCTAATCCTGGGGGTACATCTGGCCATAATGGGGTAATCCTGATCTGGGGACACATCTGGCTATAAAGAGGGGCACTATTCCTGGGGGTGCATCTGTCAATCTATTCTGGGGGTGGCAAACACGGGACACATCTGGCTATGCTGGGGGGGCTGATATTGGGGACACATCTGGCTATACTGGGGGGGGGGGGTGGGGTGATACTGGGGACACATCTGGATATCTATACTGGGGTGACTTTAACTGGTGGCACAGTTTTTATGTCAATCGCACTTTTTATTTTTAAACAGAAATTGGTCAAAATTGAGAAATAGTGAAATTTTTTTATTTTCCCCCCTTTTTCCCATTAACATGCATAGAGAGGAACATTTTACTTGGGACCAAATACCCCCCAATGAAAGCTTAGTTTGTCTTGAAAAAAAAGATATATAGATCATTTATGTAGCACGAGTACAGATTAAGTTACTGGTGATTAAACAGGTACACCGCTAAAGCGTCAAAACTGCTCTGGTCAATAAGGGGAAAACAAGGTCTGGATGCGAAGTGGTTAAAGTGTACCCGAGGAGGCGCAGAGGCACGGAAGCCTGTTCCCTGTGCAGAGGCACAGAGGCCTGTTCCCTGCTCCATGATATGCCTCAGTGTACTCTATGCACCGCTCTCAGACACCCTGTACCACTCCGGCCCCCCACCGAAATTGGGGGCAAGCTGCTTGTCAGCAATCTCGAGGGGAAGATGTGTTCCTTGCAGAAGAGGCACTCCTGCAAAACTCCCTTTCTGGCATTAGGAACGCTCCCTCCTCAGCTGTGATTGGGCAGTTCCCCCCCCCCCCCCCCCCCCCGCCTTCCTGCTCTGTGCTATGTTGAGACACACAGAGCTGTGTTTGTATGTGGGAAAATTTATGTTTTTTTATTGCATTTTTTCTTTGTGTGGCAAAACACAGGTGCACAGGGCTGGTCTAACAGCCGTTTCACAAGCCAAAAAACGCTTGCTTCCTCAGAGACAAAGAGCCCAAGTACAATGACACATTATATACATAATCAAACATAGCCATTGCGTATGAAAGAGGGAGGAGAAAAGAGAAGGGGAGGATCAACTCACCGCTCCGCAAACCGGCTCATTATCGAGCGTGCACCATTGCAGGTAGAACGCCCCGAGCCTCCCGGCGTGCACTGCATACAGGCTCCGCCCCTTTCGGGGTGGATACATCCAGGAGTATTTTCCTCCACTCAGAGTCATCCGCACCATTCGCGTGATGACGTCACTATGCGTGCGACCGGCCGGGTGGTATCAATGAGCCGGTTTTCGCGTTCCACCCAGCTGGTAACCTGGGGAACGCGTTATGACGTCGGCAAGCTCCGGATTCTCCTATAGAAAGAAGAGAGAAAAAAAAAACAAGAAAAACATGCATCAATTTAAAAACATCATAAAACAGTAAAACTATATTGCCATACAGTATAGCGTCCTTGCAGCAGTGCAGAGCATATTATCTACAAAGAGTAAGAGTGACTATAACAACATTAACCCATACAGCAATTTTATCCCTATCAGGGCATGATCTCATCATTATAATAATCCTACCATTCTAAGCCATATCATATGGGGGTCGTCATTACATATATACATATTGGAGCTCAATTAGATCATGGAAGGAGGGTCCTATTGTTTAAAGGGGAACATCTCCCTAGAACATATAGAATATATATACAATTGTATATCCCAGAGTCCAGGCAATGATGATAGTCCAAAACACCAGATACCCCATAAGAATCAACCTAAGTATTTAAATGTTTTTTTAATGTTTATCTAAAAAACAGTGCAATTCATTTCGTTCGTTGAGACCCAGATTACCACAGGCCTCTGTGACTGATATCAGTCTTGCTTCCTCCCTGCATAAGAATCTTTCCCTGTCACCCCCTCTATGTGGGATATCTACCCATTTCAGGCCACTAAATCTAAGCACATCAGCATTACCTCCATGATAGTCCCTAACATGGGAAATCAATCTCGTTGCCCCTTTACCGGTTTCTATAGAATGATAATGTTCCTGAAACCGTGTACACATTTGTCTAGTCGTTTCCCCGATATAGAAACGACCGCAGGGACAGACCACCACATACACTACAAATTTTGATCTGCAGTGCATGAATTCCTTGATGTCCAAGGTAAAACCCCCCAGGCAAATAGATTTCCGTGGGATGAACTGGCTACAGTGAGTGCAGTTGTGGCATTTAAAATTGCCCCTAGGTCTCAACTGTTCCAGCCAATTCTGTTTCCATGCACTCCGAAACTCACTGCGCACCACCGTGTCGCCGATCGTTCGAGCCCGACGAAATGATATCAGTGGTCTTTCAGACCAGAGGTCTTTGGTTTTTTTTTCCTCTCTTCTTTCTATAGGAGAATTCGGAGCTTGCCGACGTCATAACGCGTTCCCCAGGTTACCAGCTGGGTGGAACGCGGAAACCGGCTCATTGATACCACCCGGCCGGTCGCACGCATAGTGACGTCATCACGCGAATGGTGCGGATGACTCTGAGTGGAGGAAAATACTCCTGGATGTATCCACCCCAAAAGGGGCGGAGCCTGTATGCAGTGCATGCTGGGAGGCTCGGGGCGTTCTACCTGCAATGGTGCACGCTCGGTAATGAGCCGGTTTGCGGAGCGGTGAGTTGATCCTCCCCTTCTCTTTTCTCCTCCCTCTTTCATACGCAATGGCTATGTTTGATTATGTATATAATGTGTCATTGTACTTGGGCTCTTTGTCTCTGAGGAAGCAAGCGTTTTTTGGCTTGTGAAAAGGCTGTTAGACCAGCCCTGTGCACCTGTACCTGTCTTTATGTGGGGATGAAATAAATGTGGATTTTGCAGTTTCTTGGTGCCCGGAATCTACCTTCTATATTATTGCTGTTTATGCTTGCTGCTATCCGGAGGCACACCAAACTATACACCACTAACCCTCACTAAGGTTGCCAATAGCAACTAGTGCCACCTCCTCCTCTCTACACTGATCATAAAATAAGGATTATTTGCATGTAATATGGGTAAAAAAAACTGTAAGCTGTCTGATTTTTTTAGCCCAGAGAAAAAAATAAAAACACAATGTAGGTGAAGGCAAAAAAAAAAAATACAGATTCTCGAGCAACCCATTGACTTTAATAAATTGCGGCAGTGCATGTTTTCCTGTATTGTGTCAACTGACACATGCGATTCAAATTGGTGTGTGCCCTGCCTTAATGTTTAAGTGTCCCAGGAATATTTGTATTATTTATATAGCGCCAACATCTTCTGCAGCGGTATACAGAGTATTTTGTCTTGTCACTTAGCTGTCCCTTGGAGGGGCTCACAATCTAATCTTACCATAGTCATATGTCTATATGCATAGTGTATGTAATGTAGTCTAGGGCCAATTTAGGGGGAAGCCAATTAACTTATCTTTATGTTTTTGGGATGTGTGAGAAAACCAGAGTGCCCAGAGGAAACCCATGCAAACACGGGGAGAACATACAAACTCTTTGCAGATAGTGCCCTGGCTGGGATCCAAATCATGGACCCAACACTGCAAGGCAAGAGCGCTAACCACTACGCCAACGTGCTGCCCAGGAGCTAAGGCAACTCAAGCCCCCTTTCCCAAGTTTCTTTCCATAGGAATTGTAGCCCTGCCCCCTTACCTTACAAGTCTTTTTATAGGTCTGTAACGATTGTGGAACTTTCTCCGTGATCAGCGCACAACGCGTGCGCTGATACGGCGGAAATCCTCCACAAGCGTATAATTGCAGGCACCCAGCAAAAGGTGCTACGCACCCGTAGAGGGAAATTCCTGTCGGCAGATGGCGCTGGGGAGTGCAGAGGAACCAATCCTCTGTACCTCCACAAATGCCAGACAGGAATTGTACGAGGCACAGAACGCAATCGCAAGAGAGGAGATTGCGAATGAGAACGAGCAAAGGGACAGGTTGTATGTGTGTGCGCCAACCTAGTCGCCACCCCGCGACCGTGCACACACAACAGCAGATAGGAAATAGGAACGCGATCGCGAGAGGTGCGATCGCCAGACGTGACACAAGGCAGATCAGAATAGAATACGAGGTTAGCAAAGGCACAGCAAATAATACAATGATAATAACAAGGAAAATAACAAACGCTAACTGAACGCGAACACCGCACTCATTCGCAACAGTGCACGCGTTCGTGCGCGGTCTCCACGTGATAAGCACAATAGAGACAAGCACCCCTAACTAACCAGGACAAGACAGACACCACACAAAACAGAGAACGTGAGCGCTTGCTTAACGGTTACCTCACCAAGCCTACAGCAAGCGTTCGTATCAGACAAGACAGACACATGAAAACAGGGACAAGCGAGAGATAGGATCCACAGCACTAGCGAAAGTGGCCAGCGCGATCCAGGAAGACAGAACAGAAGGATCCACAGCACTAGCGCTAGGCGAGTGCGATCCAGGTACAGAGTAGCAGAACAGAAGGATCCACAGCACTAGCGGAAAGTGGCTAGCGCGATCCAAGGAGACAGAACAGAAGGATCCATAGCACTAGCGGAAAGTGGCTAGCGCGATCCAAGGAGACAGAACAGAAGGATCCACAGTGCTAGCGCAAGATGCTAGTGCGATCCAAGTGAGACAGATCAGAAGAGATAGCTGGTAGCAACTGCTGCACCAGCTATACTCCAAGAACAGAGATCAGAACCATTTCCTGTCGACCACCGCTGGGACAGGACAATCGCAACAGAACAAACAAACAGATAAGCAATCCTAACTGCACTAAGGAAACTTGCCTAGTGCAGTTTTCCAGGAATTACTTTAAGATAACTTCAACAAGAAGTAGCATGGCTGACACTCTCTAGTAGTGTTTACTACAAACCCTGAAGGAATGACCAGCCAAGCATTGTGGGAAACAGATAGTACTTATAGAGCAAGCCCACAATGGATGTGGCTAGGCAATTTGCATGATAAACATATGCAAATTCCTCTGCAGCAAGCTGCAGAACAGACAAAAGGTCTCTCTTAAAGAGACCTGCAGAATGCAGACCTGAACAGTGGTCAAAAAGCTGCCTGTCTGCACAGGCAGCTGAGCAGATTCTCACAAGGTCTATGGGTCTAGGGAGGCTGTTAGAAGGGTGAAGGAGGACAAAGCCATGTATGACTTTAAAAAGAAAGCATTCATGTATTAAAGCACTCCCAGTGCTCTTTATTTGAAGAGCCTGCACTTAATTCACTGTCATCCTATAACATTTTGTTCTGAAACACTTTGAAATCAAATAAGATGCCAATAGGAGATCAGATTGCTCAGTAGCAACAGATAAAATCTCTCATGTAGTTCAGTGCTTATGCTAGCTTTGAGACAAGCTAGAAAAATGTAGCCCTAGAGTGCACTCAGTAACTAAGTATATACAGCCCAGTATTTCATGAAAACATCAAGTGCGTCCCTGCGAGATTGCATTGGATAAGAGTCAAGCTTCATGACCGTTAATTTGCAAGGTTGCTTCACTCGATAATTACATTCAGTTTCTAAACAGCAAAGCTGTGCTTTGATATTGTTACTGAAAATTAAATATACAAGTCTTGTGTGAGGGACTTTAATATGTATTCATAGAGCTCTGCCCCTGACAGGAATGAATGTTATTGCCTTCATCACACAATGAATTGATTAGAGGCATCAGAAATGTGCCAGACTGTTAAGGCGCAGAAGAGAGAGAGGAAAAATACAATGCGTTTTAAAGAATTATTATTATCCTATATAATAATCCTCAAGTGTCTCTGCGTCCCTTGTCCCTGTGTCCATGCGTTTGCGCTACCTGCGCATGTGCAGCACGGACAGCTGTTGGGACAGATGGAGGACAGGGCCGGCGGGCGTGTGTGTGGGCGGATGTGTGCGCACGCGGCGGGCGTGTGTGTGCACATGGTGGGAATGTGCGAGGTGCGCGTGGTGGTCGGGCGCGCATGCGCTGACATGTGGCAGTGGCGGCGGTCACAAGGGCGGGAGTGGAGGGGGGTTGTGAGACAGACCTAGTGTCCGTTACATTAACGGGCTTAGGTCTACTAGTTGATTTATAAAACGCCAACACATTCCATGGTGCTGTACACTCTGTACAGCATGAAACAGACATGGGGTACATACTAACACAGACAATGATATACACAAAATATAGACCTTGGTACACAATACAGAAGTGGTACATCATGGTAATTACAGTGACAAATGTAACACGACGATCGAAATGTATAGCAATTTTCAACACACAAAAGGTTGAGAGGGTCCTGCCCTTGTGAGTTTACAATCTAAAGGAATAGTGAGGAAACAAGAGGTGGAGTAATATATAACATGTATTCTTAGAGGTAGTTGTCACACGCCCCCTAGTGGCCGGACCACACAATGCCTTCCAATCGGTTTCAGCACACAGATTACCCAATCTCGTGGACGCTATCGATGTGCGGAAATCGCTGGAATTCAGCTGCAGACAGACCAGAAGGAGGCGTCAGAAATATAAAACACAAAATACTAGGCTGCCACCATCTCTGTTAAATGGGAAGAGAAGCCCAATCTGCCTGATACTAATACCTGCAAATAAAACGTTTAAAACACACCCTGTTCTGACAAATAACAACAATTCTCGGTAGCGAATCTTCAGAAGGCTAGGATTCTTTCTGTGTGGCTGAACAGTAGGTGAAGCTGAACAAATAAATAAATGACTTTAACCTCTTGCCGACCGCGTCACGCCAGTAGGCGTGGCCGCGGCGGCAGCCCCAGGAGCGCCTAACGCCAATTGGCGTAAAGTCCTGGGGCTCTGTTTTGCAGGAGATCCGCCCCGCCTTCAGTCTCCGAGCGGCTATTGCCGCTCGGGAGACTGTTAGACGGCATGATCGCCGTCTATTTACTCTGTGCAGCGCTGCGATCAGCAGCAGCACTGCACTGGGGACAGCCGTGTGACACGGCTGTCCCCCTGGGGGACAAGAGAGCGATCGGCTCTCATAGGCAGAAGCCTATGACAGCCGATCGCCGTAATTGGCCGGCTGTGGGGAGGGAGGGAGCGAGGGAGGGAAGGGGTTTAAAGGAGCAGTGTTTTTTAAAAAAAAACACAAACATAAATATTGATTAAAAAATAAAATAAACATGGGGGGAGCGATCAGACCCCACCAACAGAGAGCTCTGTTGGTGGGGAGAAAAGGGGGGGGGGAATCACTCGTGTGCTATGTTGTGCGGCCCTGCAGCTTGGCCTTAAAGCTGCAGTGGCCTTTTAAACTAAAAATTGCCTGGTCACTAGGGGGGTTTAGCCCTGCAGTCCTCAAGAGGTTAGAGTCTTTTATTATAAATGCAATATAAATAATGAATATATACAGAAAATCATTAAAATCAACAATTATAGAGACAAGAGTAGCACAGTATAAAAATAAAAGTAAGGGAAGAAATAAACAAATACTTAAGGTCATATGAAAATGTCCGCTTTGGAAGTCTTAGCACATGGAAAAGTCCTTTGTTCCAGAACTGAGAAACATAGAACCAGCCCTCGGTCCTCCAGCTGGTTCTGGCAGGATGGAAAATGGGAGAAGTCCTCCTCTCTGCCTGAACCAATCACAGTTCATATCCTTGGAGAGACTTTTAGGTTTAAACTTATAAAACGCTGTAATTCAAAAACGGGAAATGCCATATTTGTGCTGATGACAGATTCATATTCTTCAGAATATGACAATTCCTATGACACTAGACTTGACTACCATATTATGTTTAGTTCCTGAGAGGTTTAATACTTTGTTGTGGCTTATCCCTGCCCCCCCCCCCCCCCCAAGACTGGTATCAAAATGTCCATCAAGACACCATGAATCAAATGATATAACTCCCATAACTTTCCTGGGCACGGTATTCCTTAGACACGCAAAAATCATACACAGCATTTATTTTACCTCTGCCTCCAGCGGAGTCGAGAAGTCTGATCTCCTGCTGGGTTTATCCTGTCCTTATAGGAAGGCAGCAACACTTTACCATGTGGGTTTACTGCTGGGCAGCTTTCACACCTAGGTGTCAGTCAGAGACAAAAGGGGACTTGATGAAAAGAGTTCTGCTAGCAGCTGAGATGGCCAGATTCCCAAAGGAAGACCCCCCAAAGCCTGCTATCCCTAAACATAAAATTTTGATCTGGGTTGGTAATGACAATCGGTGCAGGAAACTGAATGCGATTGTGTTTTCTGGTCTCACGGCTCTTCCGTGACAATAGTGTGTTTTCTAGGTTAAATTTAGAATGGAGCACAACTTAGTCAGAGGGGTATGGTTTGAGTTAGAGCGTATTCTTGTCTGAAAAAGTGAGTTTTGAGGGAGCACTTAAATATTTTAAAAATTGGACAGAAATGTACTGTATATCTATTGGAAGAGGATTCCAGAGGAGAGGTGAGGCACGTGAGAAATCCTGTATACGTGAATGCAAGGAGGGGATTCTAGAGGATGATAGATACAGGTCGTGTGCAGGGCAGAGATTGCAGTTGAGGTTAGAGTTAAAGAGACTCTGTAACATCAAAAACATCCCCTGGGGGGTACTCACCTTGGGTGGGGGAAGCCTCGGGATCCTAATGAGGCTTCCCACGCCGTCCTCTGTCCCATGGGGGTCTCGCTGCAGCCCTCCGAACAGCCGGCGACAGACCCGACTGTCAATTCAATATTTACCTTTGCTGGCTCCAGCGGGGGCGCTGTGGCTGCTTTTGGCTCCGAAGTAGACGGAAATACCCGATCTCAGTCGGGTCCGCTCTTCTGTGCAGGCGCCGGAAACTTGTGCCTGCGCAGTAGAGCAGACCCGACTGCGATCGGGTATTTCCGCCTACTTTGGAGCCGACAGCCGTCAAAACGCCTGCGCAGGAGCTGGGAAGGTAAATAATGACGTCATCTTGTAGGGAGGGCCGCAGCGAGACCCCTGAGGGACGGAGGACGACGTGGGAAGCCTCATTAGGATCCTGAGGCTTCCCCCACCCGAGGTGAGTACCCCCCAGGGGACGTTTTGACGTTACAGATTCTCTTTAAGAGTTGAATTTTTTGATGTCACTACCCGTTACTGTGTCACTACCCATTATCTGTTCAGAGGCCACCAATGCTCTGTTTTGTCATTTCTACCTAGCTGCCAACCATCGCTGCTTTCTCTCATCACTGGGCAGTACGGTAGGTGTAGTGGATTGCACTCTTGCCTTGCACTGCTGGGTCCCTGGTTGGAATCCAATCCAGGGCACTATCTGCATGAAGTTTGTATGTTCTCCCCATGTCTTTGTGGGTTTCCTCTGGGCATTCTGGTTTCCTCTCACATTCCAAAAACATACAGATTGTAAGGATCCCTCCTGTAGCGTATTCTGTCCGCTGCAGTGGAGCTGCAAATGGACAGTTCTGGCTTATCTGCTTGCATTCGGTTGTGCATTTGCAATGGGTCTCATTGTCATTTGCAATCGCTCTGCAGTTCTGGGCAGCTCAGGATGCTGTCATCATTCCACCATTTGCTTGGTGCAGCTGAGCTGCGGCCAGATAGCCCTGGATTTCCTGCATGCATGTTGTTACATAATACTGCATGGATTTCTTATGGGGGTCCTTTGCATTCACAGCCTGCTAGCAAATGGTAATCAAGCCAGCTCAGGATTGAGTGATTACAATTCAGCTGTGTAAGGATTTGCATACCTGCATCCATTGGCTGATGCCAGCATGAAAGTCTGCCTCCCATTTCATACCCCGCCCGTCCTAGTGGTCAGCACGCTGATCTACTGGGCACCTTGTTACTCTGTATAGTTCTATTATTGTAGTTCTATGCAACCTTATTACTTGTGCTTTAGCTAGTTCTTGATAAATATATATGCAGACTTGCTAATATAATATATCCGTTAGTTGAGCCGTTTGTTATTTTTTTTTTTATTATTGTGTATTGCCTAGTTCCATGCTTGATGGACGTTCGCTGCATCTGCAGTGGATCAGTGAAGTCCATTATCCAGATAGCTTGGATTCTGCCATCACCACATTAGTGAATGGTAGTATTCCTGCTACTCTAGTTTCTGGGAACATAACTATAGGCTGCAGTTGCTATTAGTTATGTTCTATCCTGTAGTCTTGCCTGGGTGGATGCTTGCTGGTGACTGTTGTTAGCCCGCTTGCTCTGCTTATGTGGACATGACTGTGAGCTGTGGTTTGTACTAGTTATGCTTCAATCTATAGTCCTGTCTTGTACCTGTCTGAATACTTGCTATCGCTAAGGCAGCGCAGTGCGAACTAAGGCAGTGCAACATCACACTGTGCTGCCATTGTGTTTTATTTGTAGCGATATCGGAAGCCCAGAGCTGCAGTTGTTCTGGGCAGCCTGTGTAACCTCTTCCATTATCCAGCTCTTAGCCTTGTTGCACTGGGTGGTCAGAAAGTATGACCCCCCCCCCCCAGCATTACACAGATAAGTTAATTGGCTTCCCCCTAAAAAAATGGCCCTAGACATGGACACATGAATATGGTAGGGATTAGATTGTGAGCCCCTTTAAGGGACAGTTAAGTGGAGAGACTTTATATACTATGTAAAGCTCTGTGGAAGATTTTGGTGCTATATAAATACTAAATAATAATAATAATCCCAGACTCTAGATGACCACAGTGTTTTCACCAGTACTGTTGTCCACCACCACATATGTCTTGCTGGTTAAATGAATAGTCTGCAGCAAGCTAATATAAGTGTGAGTATCAAGAACCAGCACTTTCATTCATGAAGTTGAAATGGAGACCTAATACATAGGTTTTAGCTTTACTTCAAGCAGATAATAACTTACCATGGATTAGACTATGTTACAGTTCTTGTTTTAGCACATTACAGAAAGGTCAGAAGTCAAAATTATGAAAAGTATGATAATTTAGGACTAAAGCTAATTCTGCTTATTTGATAATAACCACTATAAAGGGCCTCTGAACATTGTGATCTATGGTGTATAATTATATGTTCCCTTTTTTTCCGTTCCTTTTGCTATTTAATTCTATTCTTGAAGGCCTCTATAAATTAGCAAGCCTCATAAAAGGAAATGGCAGAGGGAGAGGTATATCAGGAGATTGCAGATTATCTGTAATAGTTTCAGTGAGATAACACCTACATGTATCTGTCCAAGAAAGCAAAAGCATTAAAGTGGATCTCCGCTGTAAATTCCAAATTTAAAATTGTTTGTTAGTAAAATATCAGTACTTGTTATCGATATTTTACTATAGCTAAACTCAACCCTACTCTCACACAGAACCCTCCACTACTGATGCCTAACCCTGAGACCCCCCTGGTGGTGCCTAACCCTAAACCCCCCCTGATGGGGTCTAACCCTAAGACTCCCCTGGTGGTGCCTAACCCCCCCTGATGGGGCCTAGCCCTAAGATCCCCCTGGTGGTGCCTAACTCAAAGACCCCCCATAATGGTGCCCAACCCTATGCCTAAATTTAGCAGTCCCCCCTGCACAAAAAGTGAAAAAGAAAAACCCGCACAAAACGATAATTATCAGGTGTCACTAGAGATGGGCCGAACCTCCGATTTTAGGTTCGCGAACTTCCGCGAAAGGTTCAGTTCGCGAAAAAGTTCGCGAACCGCAATAGACTTCAATGGAGAGGCGAACTTTGAAAGTTTAAAAAAATTCTATCAACTGGAAAAATGATAGAAAACATGTTTCAAAAGCTCTAATACCTGGAGCCACACCTAACTGAGTGAAATACACATCACTGCTGGAGGACCCGCCCACCCTCCCTCCTCCAAGCAAGGTCCTTTATACCATTTGCCTACCTACACTAATTAGTTATGGGACAGCTGCTATACACACTCTGCTAGGGAGATTTTAATTTCCCTCCACCCTCCTACCCTTCTACCTATTCCCTCCTCCCTCCTGCGGGAGGGAGGAGGGTCTCTTCTGCCAGGGAATTATACTATTTTAAAAACCAGTATACATCATACCATAGCTGGGAATTGAACCCAGATCTCACTGTGTGGTGGGCACATCACCCTAAGCACTGTACCACTACAGAAGTAAGTGAAGCTAGCCTAAAATTTAACATTTATGCTCAATGCAATAGAACCATTAGGTTGCTTAAAGGAGAACTGTAGTGAGAGGTATATGGAGGCTGCCATATTGATTTCCTTTTAAGCTATACCAGTTGCCTGGCAGCCCTGCTGATCTATTTGGCTGCAGTAGTGTGAATCACACCAGAAACAAGCATGCAGCTAATCTTGTCAGATCTTACAAAAATGTCAAACACCAGATCTGCTGCATGCTTGTTCAGGGTCTAGGGCTAAAAGTATTGGAGGCAGAGGATCTGCAGGATAGCCAGGTAACTGGTATTGCTTAAAAGGAAATCAATATGGTAGCCTCCATATACCTTTCACTACAGTTCTCCTTTAAAGGGAACCTTAACTGAGAGTGATATGGATGTTTCCTGTAAACAATACCAGTTGCCTGGCAGTCCAGCTGATCTTTGTGACTGCAATAGTGGCTGAATCACACCCTGAAACAAGCATGCAGCTAATCCAGTCTGACTTCAGTCAGAGCACCTGATCTGCATGCTTGTTCAGGGGCTGTGGCTAAAAGTATTAGAGACACAGGATCAGCAGGCGATTCAGGCAACTGGTATTATTTTAAAAGGAAAAATCCATATCCTTCTCCGTTTAGGTTCCCTTTAAGGATTTGTAGCATAAAAGCCAACTCACATTGGCTGAGATTTGAACCTGGGTCTCACTGTATGGTGGACAAGCACACGAACCACTATACCAACTGAAGCTGGCCTGAAATTGCTGGCCTAAAATTTACTATTTATGCTCAATACAAGAGAAAAAGTAGACAAGACAAATAACATTTATATCACACTTTTCTCCTGGCGGACTCAAAGGACCAGAGCTGCAGCCACTAGGGCATGCTCTATAGGCAGTAGCAGTGTTAGGAAGACTTGCCTAAGGTCTCCTACTGAATAGGTGCTGGCTTACTGAACAGACAGAGCTGAGATTTGAACTCTGGTCTCCTTTGTCAGAGGCAGCGCCCTTATCCATTACACCATGCAGCCACTGCTTACAGATATTTAGCCAGACATGGCCTTCTCTTTTGTGTTATTTGTCTTGTCTACTTTTTCTCTTGTATTGAGCATAAATAGTAAATTTTAGGCCAGCAATTTCAGGCCAGCAATTTCAGGCCAGCTTCAGTTGGTATAGTGGTTAGTGTGCTTGTCCACCATACAGTGAGACCCAGGTTCAAATCCCAGCCAATGTGAGTTGGCTTTTATGCTACAAATCCTTAAAGGGAACCTAAACGGAGAAGGATATGGATTTTTCCTTTTAAAATAATACCAGTTGCCTGAATCGCCTGCTGATCCTGTGTCTCTAATACTTTTAGCCACAGCCCCTGAACAAGCATGCAGATCAGGTGCTCTGACTGAAGTCAGACTGGATTAGCTGCATGCTTGTTTCAGGGTGTGATTCAGCCACTATTGCAGTCACAAAGATCAGCTGGACTGCCAGGCAACTGGTATTGTTTACAGGAAACATCCATATCATTCACAGTTAAGGTTCCCTTTAAAGGGGAACTGAAGTAAGAGGTATACGGAGGCTGCCATATTGATTTCCTTTTAATCAATACCAGTTACCTGGCAGCCCTGCTGGTCTATTTCTCTGCAGTAGTATCTGAATAACACAAGAAACAAGCATTCAGCTAGTCTTGTCAGATCTGACTTTAAAGTCTGAAACACCTGATTTGCTGCATGCTTGTTCAGGGGATATGGCTAATAGTATTAGAGGCAGAGGATCAGCAGGGTTGCTAGGCAACTGGTATTGCTTAAAAGGAAATAAACATGGCAGCCTCCATATACCTCTCTCTTCAGTTCCCCTTTAAAGGAGAACTGTAGTGAAAGGTATATGGAGGCTACCATATTGATTTCCTTTTAAGCAATACCAGTTACCTGGCTATCCTGCAGATCCTCTGCCTCCAATACTTTTAGCCCTAGACCCTGAACAAGCATGCAGCAGATCTGGTGTTTGACATTTTTGTAAGATCTGACAAGATTAGCTGCATGCTTGTTTCTGGTGTGATTCACACTACAGTGGCTGGATAGTGTACTGGTTAAGGGCTCTGCCTTTGACATGGGAGACCAGGGTTTGAATCCTGGCTAGGTCAAGTACATATTCAGTAAAGAGTTCAAGGCAAGACTCCCTAACACTGCAGGGTGGCCTCTTGAGCACGTCCCTGTGGCTGCAGCTCTTGAGCGCTTTGAGTCCGACAGGAGAAAAGCACTATACAAATGTTTGGATTATTATTATTATTATTATTACTGCAGCCAAATAGATCAGCAGGGCTGCCAGGCAACTGGTATAGCTTAAAAGGAAATCAATATGGCAGCCTCCATATACCTCTCACTACAGTTCTCCTTTAAGCAACCTAATGGTTCTATTGCATTGAGCATAAATGTTAAATTTTAGGCTAGCTTCACTTACTACTGTAGTGGTACAGTGCTTAGGGTGATGTGCCCACCACACAGTGAGATCTGGGGTCGATTCCCAGCTATGGTATGATGTATACTGGTTTTTAAAATAGTATAATTCCCTGGCAGAAGAATTGAAATCTCCCTAGCAGAGTGTGTAGCAGCTGTCCCATAACTAATGAGTCAAATGGTATAAAGGACCTAGCTTGAAGGGAGGGAGGGTGGATGGGTTCTCTAGCACTGAAAGCAGTGTGTTTGACAATAACATGTCTGCTGACAGTGAAATGGAGGGTAAAAATTTTGCTCAATACAGCATTATGGGGCAAATCGAACTTTCGCAAAAGTTCGCCTGATGCAGGCGAACGCGAACCCCCAAAGTTCGCCTGGAACCGTTTGGCCCATCTCTAGGTGTCACCTTGCACCACAATTTCCCTTTAAGCGCCGGCTTGGCGATATTTTCAAATAAAGTCTATGGCAGCCCTCAATTTGTCCAGAAGCCACATGTGCCCAAGGTAGAAAACAGCCATGACTGTTTTTAAGAAAGTGGGTGTGGCTAACCAACAAAACCTTGATTTTATGGTGCAGAGGGACAGTTTTTAAACATTTTTGCTACTTTGTTATAACTTCTTCTGACTGCGCTTATAGTGCAGGTTTTATTTTACTCCAGAGGTCCAGTTTAAGCTTGCCAGGTGTTTGGTTACCAGTTCAAACTACTGGTAACCAGTGGATGGTTATGTTTGTTTGTTTTCTCTGCTGTCATAAAATATATTTTGGGACTTTTCAACATGTATTTATTTAAAGGGCCACTATCGCAAGACTGTAAAATACCTGTGTACACATATAAGAAGTACATTTCTCCCAGTTTAAAATGCACTGTAAGCTAATTTTCTCCTATGTTACCATCACTTACAATAGGCAATAAGTAGACTAGTCCATCTCATGGGGGATTCTCAGGGTTTTCTTTGTTTTCAAAAGCACAGAGTGACTGTTGCTCCGTCCAACTGCCAAAATAGCATGCAAGCAAGTAAGGAGGCTTGGTGACATCTTTGTATAGATTCTCTTCAGGGAGTGTTTTTGTAAAGAATAGAGGAAATACTAAGAGCTACCCCCTAGTCCGAAACCTGTCAGATCTGTCAGACTTGTACTTTCCACTGTAAGCGACAGCAATCCAGGAAACAATAAATTCCTACTGGATCTTAATCTGAGAGAAATGTGCTTCTTATAAGTATGTGTACACATGCATATTCAATTTTACAATTTTACTCGATAGTGGTCCTTTAACCTCCCTGGCGGTAACCCTGACCTGAGCTTGTGGTAGGAAAAATGAGCTGCGAATGGTAAGCCCGAGCTCAGGGTGGGGTATTGAATTGCGTGTTGTTGTTTTTTAGTTGAGTCCCGCGCTGGATCGGCGCTGCGCAGCGGGACTCCAGCTGCCCTTGCCTGCTATCTGACGCTGTCTGCGGTTCCTCTCTGGCCACCGAGATCCCCTTATCCCCGCTCTTGTTCCAGCGACCAATCAGTGCGGCAGCGGTGGCGACGTCGGCGGGGGGCGGGACTTATTTGTAAAGCGGACTTGGACCTGCAGGAAAAAGAAGTGATCCGTAGATATATAAATCTATATACATGCCTGGATTTTGACTACTCTCTGCCTGCAGCCTGCACCGACTTCAGCCTGGATATTGACTACTCTCTGCCTGCCTTATTTGTACAGTTTCACACTGTTTAAAGTTTATTCATAAATGTAATTAATTTAACAAATGTGTGGTCTAGTATTTTATTTATATGCAGAATGTCTACCTGGCTTTTATTCTGGCATATTGTGGTGAGTTATGACTTAAAGAGGAACTCCAGTGAAAATAATGTAGTAAAATAAGTGCTTCATTTTTTACCATAATTATGTATAAATGATTTAGTCAGTGTTTGCTCATTGTAAAATCTTTCCTCTCCCAGATTTACATTCTGACATTTATCACATGGTGACATTTTTACTGTGGGCAGGTTATGTAAGCTGCTCCTAGCTGTTTTGGCTGTTACAGACAGCTGTAAACAGCCATTTCCTGTCTGTGAACATTGTTACATTGTGGCAGTTTGCCCAGAGTACCGCGGTACTCAGAGCTTCTTGTGGGAGGGGTTTCAGCACAAAATCAGTCATACAGCGCCCCCTGATGGTCTGTTTGTGAAAATCATTATATTTTTTATGTAAAAGGGGGTATCAGCTACTGATTGGGATAAAGTTCAATTCTAGGTTGGAGTTTCTCTTTAAGAATTGGAAAACTACAATTCTTGAAAAACAATGTACTGCTTTTGACTCATAATTCCAGACAGAAATGCACCACCAGGGTGGTTAATATGAGCAGAAGTAGTAGTGGCACCATCCAGTATAGCTCTTCAGGATTTATTAGAAAATAATGGTTAACTACATATAAGCAATATTTTCGAGTTTCAGAGAGAGCTCCTTTATCAAGGTGTAGTTACTGTAAATCACATTTATTTATACATTACCTTCTAGACAATTAAAGACTGATACAAACTTTAAAGTAACCAATAGAAAATGTTTTGTTCAGAGCTAGTCCTAAGCGATGCATTCCTGGGCAACATACTTCCCTATGTGATTAACCAGTTACCTTTTGCATTGGTACAGAGGGCCATCCTGGGCTGCCCTCCAATGTACTGCACACAGAGGGCCATAACAGGAACCTGAAAAGTTTCAATAGTGGGGTGAGAAGCACGGATAAGGATTATCAAGTACAGGCTTGCTACTCGACACTTTTTATCAGTGGAATTACAGTTTAACCACTTGCCGACCGCCCACTGCACAGAGGCGGCCGGCAAGTGGATCCCGCAAGGACCGCCGCATGCACAGAAGCGGCGGTCCTTCTACGGGCATGGGCGGAGCGATTGCGTCATTCGTGACGCGATCCTCCGCCGGCGACTGGCTCTGCCCTCCTCGCGCTGTAACCCGCCGGCCGTTTGGAAGCGCCGGCGGGTTACTAGCACCCGGATCGCCGCATACAAAGTGTATAATATACTTTGTAATGTATACAAAGTGTATTATACAGGCTGCCTCCTGCCTTGGTGGTCCCAGTGTCCGAGGGACCACCAGGGCAGGCTGCAGCCACCCTAGTCTGCACCCAAGCACACTGATTTCCCCCCCCCTGCCCCCTGATCGCCCACAGCACCCCTCAGACCCCCCCCTGCCCACCCCCCAGACCACTGTTTGCACCCAATCACCCCCCTAATCACCCATCAATCACTCCCTGTCACTATCTGTAAACGCTATTTTTTTTATGCCATAAACTGCCCCCTGCTCCCTCCTGATCACCAACCCACCCATCAGATTCTCCCCAGACCTCCCTCAGACCTCCCCTCCCTGTGTAGTGTATGCATCTATCCCCCTGATCACCTGTCAATCACCCATCAATCACCCCATGTCACTGCCACCCATAAATCAGCCCCTAACTTGCCCCTTGCGGGCAATCTGATCACCCACCCACACCAATAGATCGCCCGCAGATCTGACATCAGATCACCTCCCAAGTGCAGTGTTTACATCTGTTCTCTACCCTAAACACCCACTAATTACCCATCAATCACCCATCAATCACCCCCTATCACCACCTGTCACTGTTACCCATCAGATCAGACCCTAATCTGCCCCTTGCAGGCACCCAATCACCCGCCTGCACGCTCAGATTGCCCTCAGACCCCCCTTATCAATTCGCCAGTGCATTATTACATCTGTTCTTCCCTGTAATAACCCACTGATCACCTGTCAATCACCTGTCAATCACCCATCAATCACCCCCTGTCACTGCCACCCATCAATCACCCCCTGTCACTGCCACCCATCAATCAGACCCTAACCTTCCCCTTGGGGGAAATCTGATCACCCACCCACACCAATAGATCGCCCGCAGACCTGACGTCAGATCACCTCCCAAGTGCATTGTTTACATCTGTTCTCTACCCTAAACACCCACTAATTACCCATAAATCACCCCCTGTCACTGCTACCCATCAGATTTAGACCCCTATCTGCCCCTAGGGCACTCAATCACCCGCCCACACCCTCAGAACGCCCTCAGACCCCAGCCCTGATCACCTCGCCAGTGCATTGCTTTCATCTATTCCCCCCTCTAATCACACCTTGAGACACCCATCAATCACCTCCTGTCACCCCCTAGCACACCTACCCATCAGATCAGGCCCTAATTTCCCCCGTGTGGGCTCCTGACCACTCGGCCAAACCCTCAGATCCCCCTCAGACCCACTTCCGATTACTTTCCCAGTGCATTGATTGCATCTATTTTCCCCTCTAACCACCCCCTGAGACACCCATCAATCACCTCCTGTCACCCCCCTAGCACTCCTATCCATCAGATCAGGCCCAATACAACCTGTCATCTAAATGGCCACCCTGCTTATGACCGGTTCCACAAAATCCGCCCCCTCATAGACCACCTGTCATCAAAATTTGCAGATGCTTATACCCCATAACAGTCATTTTGAGACATTTGGTTTCCAGACTACTCACGGTTTTAGGCCCGTAAAATGCTAGGGCGGTATAGGAAACCCACAAGTGACCCCATTTTAGAAAAAAGACACCCCAAGGTATTCTGTTAGGTGTATGATGAGTTAATAGAAGATTGAAGAAGGAAATTGATTTTTAATGTTTTTTTTTCACAAAGTGTCATTTTTCACTAACTTGTGACAAAAAATAAAATCTTCTATGAACTCACCATACACCTAACGGAATACCTTGGGGTGTCTTCTTTCTAAAATGGGGTCACTTGTGGAGTTCCTATACTGCCCTGGCATTTTAGGGGCCCTAAACCGTGAGGAGTAGTCTAGAAAACAAATGCCTCAAAATGACCTGTGAATAGGACGTTGGGCCCCTTAGCGCACCTAGGGCCAGATGCAATTCACTTTTTCACCTGAGATTTCTCCTAGGAGATAATTTTTTATTTTCAATTTAAAATAACTTTCTAGCACTTTTCAACTAAAAATGTACCCAAAAGAAGTTGAAAAAGTACTATCAAAATTATTTTGAGCATTTTCTTGCTTTATGGTGGCTTAAAAGGCGTTATATTGGGCAGCATGGTGGCGTAGTGGTTAGCTCTCTCGCCTTGCAGCGCTGGGTCCCTGGTTCGATTCCCAGCCAGGGCACTATCTGCAAAGAGTTTGTATGTTCTCTCCGTGTCTTTGTGGGTTTCCTCCGGGCACTTCGGTTTCCTCCCACATTCCAAAAACATACAGATAAGTTAATTGGCTCCCCTTAAAAAAAAAAAATTGGCCCTAGACTACAGTACTTACACTACATAATATAGACATATGGCAATGGTAGGGATTAGATTGTGAGCTCCTTTGAGGGACAGTTAGTGACAAGATATATATATATGCACTGTACAGCACTGCGTAATATGTCGGCGCTATATAAATACTAAATAATAATAATAATATTGACAAGTTTAAAAATGTCAACTTGGAGAAAACTAAGGAGGAAAAGTGAATTGCATATGGCCCCTAGGCTGCAAAAAAGTGCCACACATGTGGTATCGCCGTACTCGGGAGAAGTAGTACAATGTGTTTTGGGGTGTATTTTTACACATACCCATGCTGGATGGGAGAAAGCTCTCTGTAAATGGACAATTGTGTGTAAAAAAATCAAACAATTGTCATTTACAGAGATATTTCTCCCACCCAGCATGGGTGTGTAAAAATACACCCCAAAACACATTATACTACTTCTCCTGAGTACGGCGGTACCACATGTGTGGCACTTTTTTACACCCTAAGTACACTAAGGGGCCCAAAGTCCAATGAGTACCTTTAGGATTTCACAGGTTCTTTTGCGACATTTGGTTTCAAGACTACTCCTCACGGTTCAGGGCCCCTAAAATGCCAGGGCAGTATAGGAACCCCACAAATGACCCCATTCTAGAAAGAAGACACCCAAAGGTATTCCGTTAGGAGTATGGTGAGTTCATAGAAGATTTTATTTTTTGTCACAAGTTAGCGGAAAATTACACTTTGTGAAAAAAAAACAATTAAAATCAATTTCCGCTAACTTGTGACAAAAAATAAAATCTTCTATGAACTCACCATACTCCTAACGGAATACCTTGGGGTGTCTTCTTTCTAAAATGGGGTCATTAGTGGGGTTCCTATACTGCCCTGGCATTTTAGGGGCCCTAAACCGTGAGGAGTAGTCTTGAAACAAAAATGACCTGTGAAATCCTAAAGGTACTCATTGGACTTTGGGCCCCTTAGCGCAGTTAGGGTGCAAAAAAGTGCCACACATGTGGTATTGCCGTACTCAGGAGAAATAGAATAATGTGTTTTGGGGTGTATTTTTACACATACCCATGCTGAGTGGGAGAAATATCTCTGTAAATGGACAATTGTGTTAAAAAAAAATCAAACAATTGTCATTTACAGAGATATTTCTCCCACCCAGCATGGGTATGTGTAAAAATACACCCAAAAACACATTATACTACTTCTCCTGAGTACGGCAATACCACATGTGTGGCACTTTTTTGCAGCCTAACTGCGCTAAGGGGCCCAAAGTCTAATGAGCACCTTTAGGCTTTACAGGGGTGCTTACAAATTAGCACCCCCCAAAATGCCAGGACAGTAAACACACACCCCAAATGACCCCATTTTGGAAAGTAGACACTTCAAGGTATTCAGAGAGGGGCATGGTGAGTCCGTGGCAGATTTAATTGTTTTTTTTTTTGTCACAAGTTAGCAGAAATGGAAACTTTTTTTTTTTTTCTTGTCACAAACTGTCATTTTCCGCTAACTTGTGACAAAAAATAATATATTCTATGAACTCACTATGCCTCTCAGTGAATACTTTGGGATGTCTTCTTTCCAAAATGGGGTCATTTGGGGGGTATTTATACTATCCTGGAATTCTAGCCCCTCATGAAACATGACAGGTGGTCAGAAAAGTCATAGATGCTACAAAATGGGAAAATTCACTTTTTGCACCATAGTTTGTAAACGCTATAACTTTTACCCAAACCAATAAATATAGGCTGAATGGGTTTTTTTTGTCAAAAACATGTTTGCCCACATTTTTCGTGCTGCATGTATACAGAAATTTTACTTTATTTGAAAAATGTCAGCACAGAAAGTAAAAAAAAAAATCATTTTTTTGACAAAATTCATGTCTTTTTTGATGAATATAATAAAAAGTAAAAATCGCAGCAGCAATCAAATAGCACCAAAAGAAAGCTTTATTAGTGACAAGAAAAGGAGCCAAAATTCATTTAGGTGGTAGGTTGTATGAGCGAGCAATAAACCGTGAAAGCTGCAGTGGTCTGAATGGAAAAAAAGGGTCTGGTCCTTAAGGGGGGTAAAGCCCTCAAGTGGTTAAAGGAATACTTCAGACAAAAAAAAGCAGTTTTACTTATCTGGGGCTTCATGCAGCCCCCTGCAGTCTTCTTGTGCCCTGATGTCCTTCCAAGACCCTCCAGCAAGCAGTGGCAACCCCTGCAAAGCTCTTCAGTCATGGCCAGTCAAAGACTACTGCGCATGCGTGAATCAGGAGCATTCTGCGCATGTGCAGTTGTAATTTTCCTATACTGCACATGCACAGAATGCTGCTATGGGCGGGAATGTGATGAGGAGGCGTGTGGCCAGCCAGTTTTGAGGGGGTTGCCGCTACTTGCTGGAGGGTCACGGAAGGACAGCACAGGACAGCTGCGGGAGGCTGCAAGAAGCCCCAGGTAACTAAAACTGCTTTTTTTGTCTGACTTCAGATTTCCTTAAAGAGACTCTGTAACAGAATTTTGAGCCTTATTTCTTCCATCCTATAAGTTTCTATAGCTGTTCTAATGTGCTCTGTCTTACTGCAGCCTTTCCTAGTTGCACAGTGGCTGTGTTATCTCTGTTATATGATCTAAAAATCTTCTCTCCTCTGTCAGGTCTGTCGGGCTCAGGCAGTCAGGCTGGAATGTGCTGTGCTGCTTGTGATTGGATAAAAGCTATACACACCCTCTCCAGGCCCCCTGCACACTCTGTATGACTCACACACTGAGCTACTCTCTAATCTACTTGCTATGTCTTTTGTTTGTAAACACTGCATAAAAATGGCAATTACAAGCCAGGATTGCAGCAGGGAGTGGCAGAAACACCATAGAGGGGCACAGGAGAACAAAATGAATAGAATGGTATGCTTTTTATTGTAAGAATTTTACAGTACAGATTCTCTTTAACCTTTTGCCAACTGTGTCATGCCGATGGGCGTGACCGCTGCGGCAGCCCCAGAACTGCCTAACGCAGATCAGCGTAAACTCCTGGGGCGGGGATTTGCTGGAGATTGCATGTGCCGATGTGCGTGCATCTCTGCTTGGATGACGGAGCTCCACTCCGCCATCAGTCTCCTAGCAGCGATCTACCAAGTAGTCACCATATAGGTGGCTATATGGTGAGAATGGTTAGCTCTTGTGCTGCGTAACGCTAGTGTTGCCAATTCAAATCCCAGCTATGTGAATACATTTCATAAGTTTTTCTTGCGTTAGGCATTGTAATCCTTGTAAAAGGAGGAAACTAGAGCAATGGGATGCAATAGTGATACGGTGCATTATTTGCACATTACTTTGCATACAGTGAAGCATACAGCCAATGAAAAGTATGCTTTAAAGAAAACCTGTACTGAAAATTAAAAGTGAAATAAACATACACAGGTCATACTTACCTCCCGTGTAGTCTACTCCTCAACCTCTTTTTCCTCTCCCACGTCCTGTTTGTCCACTGGGATCAAGGGAATTCTCTGTCCTCCATCTTGAAAATGGTCATTACCCCATAACAGCTTTCTGGTCAGCACACCTGTTAAACTGTAACATCGCCCACTTGAGCCATAGGAAAACATAGACATTACTTGGCACATCAGTTGTCCTCTCAGCTATAACAGCAACTGATAAATAACTGACAGCAACTGATATATTTCAATTCTGACAAAATGTTGTCAGAACTCGAAGCGATCACTGTCAGAAGAAAATGGTGCGCTTCTGAGAGGAACTAATAGCAAGGTAACTATGTAATGTTCATTTGAAGTTACCTCATGTGTTTATTTTAAATAATTTTACTCAGTACAGGTTCTCTTTAAGGTCACTGGTAATGTATGTGTTTTGCGCAAATGTACTGCATGCAATGCATTGGGATGCCACACATCCTTGAGCCGCAGCGGCTACAATGTGAACATCAAATAGGTGTTGTATTGCAGTGCAATGTCATACCTCCCAACTTTTTGAGATAAGAAAGATTTCATAAGTAAACTATGTTGTTTTATAATTCAACCACACTGGTCATTTATATGCCATTTTAACATTTTAAAATTAGTAATATATAAATTTAAAGGATGGGAATAAAGTTTAGAGTCAATCAAACACATTTTTTAGCAGAGAAACATATATACAGTATATTTACAGAGAAAGAGGGACAAAGTCCTGAAAGAGGTACAAATGAGGAGGACAGAGGGACAGAGTGACAGGGCTCCCAAAGAGGGACTGTCCCTCCAAAAGAGGGACAATTGGGAGCTATGCAATGTTACAATGCGGTTGTTACATTGCAACACAATATATACTATATATATATATATATATATATATATATATATATATATATATATATATATATATACAAATATATATATATATATATATATATATATACACAAATATATTTCCTCTGCTTATCACAAAACATACTAGTAGATTAACAGGCTACCTGACAAGCAAAATGGCGCTAGAGTGTAGTAGAGACATTAGACCATGAACCCCACTGAGGGACATTTAGTATTGTTAAAATATGATCTTGTAAAGTGTTGCAGAAAATGTCTCTGCGCTATAAAAATGTATAGCAATAATTACCAAAGGAACTGATTTATGTTGCAAACTGCTGTTTGTTTGGTCTTTCTGAGCAGAAACACTAATTTTCAGTTAGGATTTATAGTAAGTGATTTAGTGGTTTTCCTTCTCCAGGGATAGTATGTTTTTGTTTTTTATTTTGGTTGGAGCTGCTATGGAATGATTATGAATCTACAGTACATTGTGTTAAGTATGCAAGAAAGAGACGTGACACTGTTTGATATGCCAGACACCGAGGAGCCCTTGTTAGACATGTAGCCAGCTCAAATGTTGGTGACAGCATGCGCAGGAGAGGAACGACAGCACTGGAATTAAATGTAGTTATGCTAAGCGTGCAGCAGGGAAGCACAATACATTTCCTATCAAACCAAGATTTGTAAAAGTGTATTTCTTGTTTGGTCCTAAAGGTGGCCGTACATCTAGCGATTTGGCTGTACAATCGACCGTTCAATTCCCTCATTTTATAGAATTGAGAGAGAATCAAGTGTGTTCCAGAATTCCCAATCGATGAAAAGTGGCTGATTTCATGTAGAATCGACCAGCTTAGTCGGTTGAGCAGGATGTAAGATATCGGTCAACCATTGCACAGGAGTCGTCTACTGTTCACATGTTATTCGACCTACTCTGAATCCGTTTTTGCACTCAGAGCCTGGAGACATATCATCGGTCAGATCAAATGTGAAGGTGAATCGCATAGGATATCGTTTGTAGTGTGTGGGCCACTGGTCGATCGACTTTCGATCAACCATACTGAAGTCAATTCCTTAATAAAGTCGATCGCTTTGCGATTGAATCAGAATTACTAGATGTATGACTTTCTTAAGACAAAAGTTCTATGCTAAGCGCTATTTATAAACTGCTCGTATTTTTAACAAAAGTATGCTATTATTTTACAAAGCTACAATACTTTGTATGCTCTCACTTAATGAGTTCAGCATCCCTCTACAACTCACCACTCTTTTTACATGAAAAATTATTGGTCACTTATCCATGCGTGTTTGTAGCATGTTTGTTTAGTGTTGCATTTACTAAGTGGTAAGAGCTACCTCAAGCAGAATCTTTGCAGTAGAGAGAATGCCTACTAAATACACACAGTCATTGGCCCTTATTTAATTGTCTTTGGTCTCCTAAGTTTTCTCCTAGGAGATATTTTTCATTTTCTGTTTAAAATAACTTTAGGAACATTAACTAGGTGTAATACTGGACTCAACTCTCTCATTGACAAATTATCCTCCTTATCGACTCCACCTAAAAAACATCTTCTGCATGCACCCTTTTCTCACACAGGACACTACCAAACTTCTTGTGCATGCCGTGCTTATCTTACATCTAGACTACTGCAACTCTCTGCTCTGTGGCCTCCCCGCTAACCATTTAGCCCCGCTACAGTTTTGCCTCCATCCATGCCCTATGCTTCCTTCTGTTCCCCCGTTCTTCTCTCCATTCTACCACGCTGTACCTCCATCAATCCCTTTGTGTTTCTCTCTTTACCCCTGTGCCCCCATCAATCCCTTTTTGCTTCCTTCTGCCCCCCCCCCCCCCCGTGTTTCCTTCTGTCCTCCATGTGCCTCCATCCATCCCTTTGTGTCTCCTCTTTTCCCCATGTGCCTCCATCTGTTCCACGGTGTCTCCTTCTGTCCTCTCTGTACCCACTGTGCCGTGATCCATGCCCCATGTTAATTACTCACGTCCAACGAATTCCCACAATGCAGTGAGAGTCTCTCTGCAGTCTCTATCCCTGTCACATGTGCCACAGAAGTGATGTCATCGGGCCCACGGCAGAATTCATATTGGTAGAGCGTTTTTTTCTCAGAGGCCCTAGTACAATCAAATGAAAGAATGAAAAAGGACAATAAAAGGGACCCTATGTATAATGACGAAAACACAGTATGTTCGTAACATGTTTTGCCCTGTTTTGCTCATTGGGGAGGTGATCTAGAAAAACAACATAGTTTTAATGAAATATACAGACAAGGCATAACAAGTAATGCGCTTGATTGGAGAGCATAAAGAAGCAGCAAAGCTGCAAAGTTGTGAAACTACAAAAGTGTATTAGGTATTACTAATGCTGCCAGTTTTGCTGTTTCACCATTGCAACCTTAGAAACAGTAATTATCTTTCTTCTTTCATTGGTTATATGTTTTATTTTCAATAGGCAAGAACTTATGCTTGATAAAGAAGGGGCTCCTCCTCCGTTAGATATTATCACACGTACTAGTAAGAATTTACGGAAGGTTATAGAGGATCAGGTAAGCATTATTCCATACCAGCAATCAAAAAGAACCTTTTGCAAATGAGAAATTGATATAGTCTGAATCCTCGTTTAAAAATTGCATTAAGAGTAATTCTTTACCTGTGCCGTTTTTGTAAGCATTTCTGGCTGTTAACTTATTGCAGGTAGCAGACACTCCTAAAGGTGCCCATAGACCTAACGATTATGGGCAGATTCAACAAAGAGACATATTTATCTTTAATCGAATCTGATTAGAGATACATTTGTCTTTTTGTCAATTCTGCCCATATACTACAGGCCAATTCCCATCCGATTTCAGCATGAAATCTTCAGGGAATCGGCTGAGTCCGCACCGCCACTGCCCCCAATATATAAATCCCCCCCCCCGTGTGTGCATTTATACATTACCTGTCTTGTAGCAGCCTCCACGCGGTGTCCGTAACCTCCAGGTGGCTCTCCCTACATCATGTAGGGAGAGCCACCTGGAGGTTACGGACAGCGCGCGGAGGCTGCTGGCGCATAGTAACTGACGTCGGCGCATAGCGTCTGACGTCAGATGCTATGCGCCAGTTGCATGTATGGAGAGCCGCCCGTAGGCTATGGACACCTTGCGGAGGCTACAACAGGACAGGTAACGTATAAATGCACACACGGGGAGGTGTGCACATTTATACATTGCAGCTGGGGTTTCGTCGTCTCGTTGCTCATTCCGTAAATTGCCGACCGTACCGCCACACAGCCGACCGACCAACTTCGGCCCGACATCTTGCGGCATGACTGTGCGTCCAATTTCCGACCCAAAATTGGTCGCTTTGTCAGTCGGGCATGCACTTGGTGGCACCGATTTTCATCCAATTCGATTATAATAATCAAATAGTATAGTCGATCGCTCGCCAAGTCGCCTGATGTATGGCCACCTTAAAACTGTTAATACCATCCAATTTTTGTCAAATAACATAACAAACTGCCAACTCAAGCATGTAAAACTTAATAAAAACCAGAAGTGAAAATAAACTGATAAGATAAACAATTTTATCTATACTATTCCTGATAACGACCTTTTTAAAAAATCTTTTTTTAGAATCTTTCAACAGTTTTATTTAAAAAAAAAAGCTAAACAAAAGTAGGTTTAACCACTTAATGACATGCTGACTTATAAAAACGTCCTGCTAGAGCCTCTTAATGGCTCCAGGACGTTTTTATAAGTCAGACACTGCTGCTGTGCGCATGCACGTGCGATCATGCACATGCGGGTGAACGTGCGCGGGTGCATGTGTGCTCTCCTGCACGTGCATTCCCGTGCATGTGCACGTGAAAATAGTGAGAAAAAAACACCAAAGAAAAAATACACATTTGTTTCCAAATAATATATTGTCACCATACTTTGCACTAGGGACATAATTAAAATATTGTGAGAACCAGGACAAATAGGCAGATAAAATGTGTGGGTTTTATGTACAGTAGCAGTGTTTATATTAAAACCATAGGGGATGAAAATAGAGAAATAGTGTTTTTTTGTATTTTTTTCTTGTATTTCCCTTTAAAATGCATAGAAAATAAAGTAATTACTCAAAACAAATATCAAACCCCAAAAAGCCCAATTGGTGGTGAAAAAAATCAAGATATAGATCATTTCATTGTGATTAATTGTGATTAAGCTATTGGCAAATGAAAGGGATGCGCACGGAAAGGTGAAAATTGCTCTTGTCCGTTAGATTAAAAACCACCTTGGGGTGAAGTGGTTAATGTATTGTCTCATATGAATGATGCAAGAAGATAAACAAAAACCGAGATCCCCAATGATGTAGTGTGTACTGTCCAGAAATACAAGGTATAATAACTGAAATATACTCACAATGTTGGGTCACCACTATACATTGACCACTATAAGCACAGATACGGGTCGCAATCCCATCTCCCTTGGGCTAAAAATTTCTCTTTGTCGTTTTATCTCTCTGAAACTAGGGATATATATGATATAGGAATTAGAGATTGATGGTACAGAGGCGCCAATTAGTATAAAAACATCTAAAAACCTTTTCAAAATGGAGAAATGGGCCCATATGCAATTCTCTTTTTCACCTGAGTTTTTTCCTAGATGATATTTTCACAAGTTGTAAATAGAATGCATTTTAAATCAGCAGCAAGAAAAAAATACTCCAAATTATTTTGATAGTAGTTTTACAACTACTTTTTGGTACTTTTCCAATTGCAAAATGTTGGAAAGATATTTTAAATACAAGATGAAAAATTCTCTCCTAGAAGAAAATGCAGGAAAAAAGTTAATTGCATATGGGCCCTGGTGTGTGATTACAAACAGCATTTCTTTATTTGTGAAAAAAGGCACACAAAAAACTCCAAAAACTGGATCACTATTTCATATGTATGATACAGTCTTTAGCACAGTTTTAAACCTTATACACACACCTGCATGAAGCCCAGCAGGGATAGAGACCCGATCACTAGAGCAACATTGCAGGGCTGACACCCTACAGACATTTTGTGACCCTGTAGGCTAGAAATGTGTTCTGCTGTTATGCAGGGAGGCAGAGGGCCAACTGTGGGGCACCAAACTCACATCCTGTGTTGGGGGTCTAAGTTGGGAGGAAAGTCGGGAGGGGAGTCAGGGACCACTGTACCCACCCTAGATTCTGACCAGTCAAAAGTGGTTGTTATTGGCCAAGTTTTATCTAGCATGTGCACAGTACCTTAGTGTCTCAGAACTAAAATATATCAACTATTGACTTTTTTAGACTATCCCCTGCAATCAGAAGCTGCTCTCTCCAGGAAAGACTTTTATGGCTGTAATTCCTTATCAGTGAGGATTAGCCAATAGTCAGACTAGGTCCAAACTAGAGAGAAACTGTTGCTTGCATACCTGAATGGTTAACTCTTTCAGGCAGAAAAAATAATAGGAACACATCCTAGTTATTTGTGTGCTAGGCACTGTTCACATGTCTATCTCGTCATGTCACACGTCACACGTCACCTCAGGTATAATTTAAAGCAGTTTTTCTTATGTGGTACATAGGATGGAGAAAGTGACTTAAAGCTAGGTTCACAGTGCTCAGTTGAATAACGCACACGTTCTAATGACCGTGAACTGCAAAGGACATAGACTTTAATGCAAAGCTTGCATGCAGCAAGTTAGAATAATGCAATGCAGCACTGTGTACAGTCCCATGGAATTATATGGGCAGTGAGTTGACATGCAGAATTATTCTGCAAGCAACTGAGCACTGTGAACTAGGCCTAATGGATAACTGTAATGAGAGGGATATGGAGGATGACATATTTATTTCCTTTTAAACAATACCAGTTGTCTGGCAGCCCTGCTGGCTGAATCCCATCAGAAATAAACATGCAGATAATCTTGTCAGATCTGACAATAATGTCAGAAACTCCTGATCTGATGCATGCTTGTTCAGGGTCTTTGGCTAAAAGTATGAGGTAGATGATCAGCAGGATAGCCAGGCAACTGGTGTTGTTTAAAAAGAAATAAATATGGCAGTCTCCATATCCCTCTTGTTACAGTTGTCCTTTAAAGCAAATGTGGAGAGGAAAAAACAAAACCTCAATAACTGCTTCAGTGTGTTACTTACATTCCAGGTCAGGAGCAGAGGTAGCTATAAAATGTTACATAAATGTGTTATTTTTACAGACAATTCATCTAGCACCAGAATATTAATATTGAATAGATATGTATAGGCTTAACGTTCACTGTAAAAACACTAATGGTCCCCATACACGGACACAAACATTCAATTCAATAAAAAATTGAATCAATTTATTTTATTGATCAAACATTGATGGTGAAAAGCTGTTCTTATGATGAAGCACAGAAGGTGCCACCAATTATTTAAGAAGGGCAAAAAATCAGATCCAGGAAATTATAGACCTGTAAGCTCAAATGTCAGTTGTGTGCAAACTATTTGAGGGGCTACTAAGAGATACTATACAAGATTTCAAAGCAGAAAATAATCTAATCTTATTTCACAGCATCAACATGGGTTTACTAAAGACAGGTCCTGTTTGACTAACATGCTCAGCTTTTATGAGGTAGTGAATGCTAATATGGATATTGGGAATGCTGTAGATGTGATATACTTGGACTTTGCAAAGGCCTTCGACACTGTTCCCTACAAAAGTCTGGTGCAAAAGTTGAGGATGCAAGGACTGGGGAAGAGTCTGTGTGCATGGATAGGGGACTGGCTAATGGACAGAAAACAAAGAGTTGTGGTCAATGGATCGTACTCAAAATGGGAGACTGTTAGCAGTGGGGTCCCACAGGGGTCTGTACTGGGTCCAGTGCTCTTCAATTTATTTATTAATGACCTAGTAGATGCAGTAGAAAACAATGTTGGTATTTTTGCAGATGATACAAAATTGTGCAGAATCATCAACTCTTAAGAAGTGGGTGAAATATTGCAACAGGATCTGGATAGTATGGCTATATGGGCACATACATGGCAGATGAAGTTCAATGTTGAAAAATGTAAAGTCATGCATTTTGGTCGTACTAATGGTCTAGCACCATACAAAATAAATGGGATACAGATGGGGACATCAAACTTGAAGGAGGACTTAGGAGTACTCATCAACAACAAGTTAAATAATCATGTTCAATTCCAAGCCGGTGCAGGTAAAGCAAATCAAATTTTGGGATGCATAAAAAGGGAAATAAAAACTTGAGATACTAGCTCCTGTTAATATTTCCCCTGTTCAACTCTCTTGTAAGGCCACATCTGAAATATGGAATTCAGTTCTGGGCATCACATTACAGGAAAGATATTGCAGTTTTAGAGCAGGTGCAGAGACGAGCAACAAAATTGATACGTGGGATGGAAGGTCTCGCTTACCAAGAAAGGTTAGATAAACTGGGTTTATTTAGTCTGGAGAAATGGCACCTTATCGGAGATCTAATTAACGTGTAAATATGTCAGAAAGCAATATAAAAGCTTGGCGCATGAGCTTTTTTGTCCCTAGGCTTTTACAAAGGACTAGAGGACATGATCTGCGCATGGAGGAAAAACGTTTCAGCCATTTATTCAGGAAATCATTCTTTACAGTAACAGTGATCAAAATGTGGAATGCATTGCCACAGAATGTAGTTATGGCAATTTCTATATCTGCGTTTAAAGGGGGCTTAGATGCTTTACTTGCGTTGAAAGACATCCACGGCTATAATTACTAGCTAATGCCTAATGATGTTGATCCAGGGATTTTATCCGTCTGGGAAAGATTTTTTTTCTCTTTGTGGCTAATTGGACCATGCCTTGTAAGGGTTTTTCGCCTTCCTCTGGATCAACAGGGAGCAGGCTGGTGTTGTACCAAATTTTCTGGTTGAACTCGATGAACGTATGTCTTTTTTCAACCAAAATAACTATGTAACTATGTAAGGTGCGATGGGGGACCTCCGCATACATTTGTACTGCATTGGACATCTGATGTAATATTGCGTGGTGCAAGGAGGTAGGCCAAGAAGACTGTTGTAATCAAGGAGATACTGGCAATAATTAATACATAATTATGAATAAATTACTAATATTAATAATGAAGTAATTGACTAATTAAAGGACCTCTATCACAAAAAGGTGTAAAATTGAAAAGGCATGTGTATGCATTTATTTTAAAAGTAAATATGTTCCAGAGGAAAATGCAGTATAAATTACTTTTCTCCTATGTTGCAGTTGGTTACAGTAGGTAGTAAAAATCTAACACAATAGACAGGTTTTGGGCTAGTCCAACTCCTCATGCGGGATTCTCAGGGTCTTCTTGGTTTTCAAAAGCATTTACTGAACAGCCGTTGCTCGGTCCAACTGCCACGATAGAGTGTAAGCAAGAAGGCAGACGTGCCGGCATCTTTTCATGGATATTTTCCAGAGAATGCTTTTATTAAGAATAAAGAAAATACTAAGAATCCCCCATGAGCAGATGGACTCAGGGCCGGATCTAGACTTTTTGCTGCCTGAGGCAAATTTGTCAGGATGCGCTCTACCCCCTCCCCATTTGGAATGATTGCACAGCAGTTCCCCTGGTAACGGTGCATATACAGGAAGTAAGTTCTTCCTGTATACACGCCTCTAGTAGGAGGAGCCACTCTTCTGTCTAACTGTCTGGGCATGCAGCAAGGGGGATCAGTCATCGGGGCACTGTGGGGGCTGACCGACTCCAGGCAGAAAAGGAGCGGCTGGAGAGGAAGGGGAGTGGGCAGAATTCCGTCCTTTGGAACATGCCGCCTGATGCACGTCGTTCAATGGACTAGTCCAAACTCTGTCAGATTTTTACTGCCTTCTGTAACTGACAGCATCATAAAAGAAAAGAAATGTATATAGTGCATTTTACTCTGAAATTCTTATAAGTATATATAAACACATGTATTTTAAATTGTAACATAATGGTAGGAAACTGTAAACTTAAGCTAAAACAAAGCAACATTTTCACCATGCAAACTTGAAACACCCCCTCCCCACACATTTCACTGAAATGGGATTTAGCCGGGTTAACCTTTAAATGCAGTGAATCCTCATCAATTTTCAGAACCTGTTTAGTGTTTGTTTTTGAAAGATTCTGTGCTAATTAATTGTATCTTCACAAATTCATAACATCTTTCTAATTATTTTAAAGACATGAGAAGTCAGAAGCCGGTTACTGAATTATTAATTTATAACATTTATTAAATGTAACACGAAACTGCAAGATAATGAGCTGAAGCTCACAGTATAAAAAGCACAGCTATTAATTAGATATTGTTGAGGCCCCCAAAATGAGATATCAGCTAAATCTCACATGTTCCTTTGTTACATACGCTCCAATTACAGCTTCACACTCTTCATTGTAGAATACATCAGATATTTTATTCTATTTTGTAATACTCATCTCTTAGTGATGGACTTATCAGCCAGCCAGCTATTAAATAACTTAAAAACGCTTAGATCTTCCAATATCAGTCAATCATAGTAAAATCTGCAAATGTGAAATAGAGTGCTGCACAAAAACATGTCCTTGCATAACAGACATAATGATCCACAATCAGGCCCGTAAAAACTTGGAATTAAGGTCACCTGAAACAATCATTCTCGATCTTTTAAAATCAAGAAGTTTTGAATCAGGATGATTCCATTTATTGGCTATCTTAAAGCGAAGCTTAAAGAGACACTATAACATCAAAAAGTTTCCCTGGGGGGTACTCACCTCGGGAGGGGGAAGCCTCAGGGTCCCAATGAGCCTTCCCCCGTCCTCCTCTGTCCCACGGTGGTCTCGCTGCAGCCCTCCGGACAGCGGCCCGACAAATCCGTCAGCTTGTTCAAAATTTACCTTTCCAGGCTCCAGCGGGGGCGCTTTTGTGGCTTTCGGCACCGAAGTAGATGGAAATACCCAATCTCAGTCGGGTTCGCTCTGCTGCGCAGGGGCCGGAGACTTGCGCCTGCGCAGTAGAGCAGACCCGATTGCAATCGGGTATTACCGCCTATTTAGGAGTCAAGAGCCGCCACAGCGTCTGCGCAGGAGCTGGGAAGGTAAATATTTACATTGCCGCTGTGCGGAGGGCTGCAGCGAGACCCCCGAAGGACGGAGGACGGAGTAGGAAGCCACATTGGGACCTTGAGGCTTCCCCCTCCCGAGGTGAGTACCCCCCAGGGAAAATTTTTGACGTTACAGGTTTTCTTTAAGTGACATATAGACATATGTATGTACAGTGCCAAGCACACAAGTATACAGTATATGCTGTGTTGCTTTTCTTTTTCTCTGTCTGAAAGAGTTAATGTTCAGCTATGCAACTGACAGTTTTTCTTAAGTCAGGACCCAGTCGGACTACAGCCTCCTTCACTGATAAGGAATTACAGCTTTCCAGGCAGAGACCTGAGCTTCTGAGAGTAGGGGATAGATAAAAAAATAAATAGTTCATATATTTTAGCATTTAGAGATAAAGGACAGTCTGTTTCATTGAGCTAAAACAAAACAATCAATCCATCTTTTTTTTTTAAGTTTTTAAACCAAAAATAAAAGTGTGAGATATCTAAAAGTCATTTTTAGTAGTAGTAGGAGGATAGATACAATTATTTATCTTTTTAGTTTATTTTCACTTAAGTTTCACTTTAAAATAAATTGAGGGGATACGTAAATACATGCCATTAAGATGTGTGTTTATATGATTCAGGGGCATGAATGGCCCCCCTGCGAAAATTTGAAGGCAAAAAGATTTGAGGCACTTCCCTGAATCTCCGCCCATGATGCCCCAGTTTGTTAGGGCATGGAGTGCCCATAGCAGTGCCACGAATGTGTCAGATGCTGGCGGGGGTGGGCGCCTCGAGTAACAGATGGGTGCTATGCCTGCCCTACCCCTGTGCTGCCCACCAACGTACAAACACTGCTGCCCTTCTGCCCCTCCAGACTGTCATTCAGACCTCAGATCAGTGGCAACCAGAGAGAGGAGAGATAGAGGAGAGGGCACACACTACCCACTAACACGGAGCACCCAGACCTCCCACCCACTCCAGCTAGCACCCATAAAGCACCCTGATCTCCCACCCGTAAAGCACCCAGACTTCTCAGCCACTCCAGCCAATACCCATAAAGCACCCAGATCTCTTACCCAGCCAGCAGTCTTACAGCATCCAGACCTCCCACCCAGCACTCATAAAGCACCCAAACTTCTCAGACAGCACTCAGACTTCCCAACCACTCCAGCCAGCACCCATACAGCACACCTTACACAAAACACCCATATAGCACCCAGACCTTACACGCTGAACCCATACAGCACCCACAACTTCCACCCAGACAGCATTCAGACCTCCCACACACCCCAGCCAGCACCCATACATTACCCAGACCTCCCAACCACCTCACCAGCCTTTCTACCATCCACCCCACCTCTCCCATCCAGAACACCACCGTGCAGCATATCGCCCTCCCACCTGCATCCAGCGATTCAACACCTGCACCCAGCATTTCTCCCTCTCACCTATCCCACCTGCACCCAGCATTTCTCCCTACCAACCACCACACCTGCACCTAGAGTTTCTACCGCCCACCCACCTCACCTGCATGACCACACCCACTGTCCGGTAGCAGCTTGACACTGATCTGGTGCCCAGAGGTGCCCCGGAACTCCCAGGACCCTACCAATGCCCCTGGTCAATTTATTATATCTTGAGATAAGTTAATGATAAACCATATGTAAATCAACCTGAATAAGTATTGATAGTTAACTAAAGACATCAAAGAATGCTTGAAAAGCATTTAAACACAATTATGAAGTAATCCCAAGCAATATGAATGCACAAAGGGGTACTTGAGATGATGTTACTCACAACAGAGAGTACTTGGCCAAATCAGTGAATAGTAATGGAGTACATTCTGTAATGATGTTAAAGAGACACTGAAGTCTCCTATAAATCGTGTTTTTATTTTAAAAATGTGTTAAACATCACTGTCCTACCTAAACCGCCACATCCCCACCACTGTGCACTAATTAAATCCCCCCTAACTCGCCTTCCCTCTCCCCCGCAAAATTCACAACTTTCTTGGTCGTGGATTTTGCTGCCCTCTACTCTTCCATGTGAGGCAGAGCTATGAGTTGCAGCCCTGCCTCTACACGCGTCTGTCAGCGGCGGAACTCCACCTCTCCCCCGCCCCTCTCAGTGAAGCAAGACAGAGGGGCGGGGGAGAGGCAGTGATCCGGGCTGACAGACGCGCTGAGAGGCAGAGCTGTGGCTCATAGCTCTGCTTCTCACGGAAGCACTGCCCGGATTGCCCCCGGGGAGCCAGGGGGGATTTAGTTAGTGTACAGCGGCGGGGATGCGGCGGTTTAGGTAGGACAGTAATGTTAAACACATTTTTACAATAAAAACTGTATTTTTACGAGACTTCAGAGTCTCTTTAACAAACACTGCTTTAGACAGCACTGAACACACAGGAAAGGCAGTCTTGCCTTTGCACACAGAGAGCAGACAGCATGACTCATCAGGAAGTACAGGATGAGATGTGATTTAGCAGAGAGACTGGGCTGCAGATCTAGCCGAGCTATTGTCATATTTCAACAAAGTTTTAGTTTCAAAATATTTTATTGAAAATGTCAATAGTAAAACTTACAGCTTTTAGTTATTCCCTTAACATAGGGCATCATACAGATTGTTTAGCATAACATATAAAACATACAACCAACAAAAACTAAACATGCAGGTCAGTTTGCAATTTGTTAGTGTGGGTCAGTCATCGAGGCGGGCATAGTCCCTAAAAGGCGAGGGCGCAGGACCGAAGTCCCAGAGACTCAGAGGCTGAGAGCCATGGTTGCCAGGTACGTGTAAACGATAGCGTTGTATCATTTATTATTGCTAGCAATCTTTCAGAAATAAGTATATCAATAATAATGGCCGTCCGCCATATCCAGTGAAAGGTTAGGTTTTAGCCACTGACGTGCTATGTGGAGACGGGCCGCCTTTGCCACGTGTTGGGCTAGTCTGTGCTGCGTGTATTTCCATCTCAGGGGTTTGTGTCCCAATAGCAATTGGAGAGGATCAGGCGGGAGAGGTGTCTCAAGGGCTGTGCTTATGGCCGAGGCCACCTGGGCCCAGAATTTCTTTACTATCGGGCAGAACCACCAAATATGTGCAAGATCTCCTACTTGGCCACACCCTCTGAAACATAACTGGGAGTTATCTTTTGATATATTGTGCAATTTCTGGGGGGTTATGTAGGTGCGATGTAAAATTTTATAATTAGTCTCTATATGTGAGAAATAATTGCTTCCTTTGGCTAATGTAAGGCAACATTTAGACCATTGTTTCATAGTAAGTTCCTGCCCCAGATCTTCCTCCCAAGCTAACATCGGTGGGAGTTTGTTTGGTTCCAAAGGTTGGGATATGGTAGAGTATAAATAGGATATGAGTCCGCCCTCCAGCGGCCTCCGCCCGCACCAATGCTCATATGTAGTATGCGCTGTGGGGATGGGGTTTGATTGTATGAGAGTTTTTAAGTAATGATATATCTGAACAGCTCTGTAGCGCTCTGCGGGTGGACAGTTATTATTTGAGCAAAACATAGCCCAGTTCGGGAGTTTATCATTAGTGAGGAAGTTAGACAATGAGAGAAGATTGTGTAATATCCACCACTGGAAAGGTCGAGGATCCAATCCAGGGGGGAAGTCAGGGTTGCCAAATATTGGGGTGAGGAGAGATATAGAGGATTGTAAATTTTTACTAGATCTCAGCCTTTGCCAAATGGAGAGTGAGTGGGCTGATAAGGGTGATTGTTTTTTATATTTTGCCGGAGCCAGATGCGGAGACCACTGGAGGGCCGCTAGGCTAATTGGGGATAATAGATCATCTTCTATCAGCCCAGAGTGGCCTGTTGTGAGTAGCATGTAGTTGTGCCATCTGAGCTATTTGTGCCGCTCTGTAGTAACTAAAGAGATCAGGGACCCCCAAACCCCCTCTTTCCCTATTAAGATACATAACTGATTGTTTGATTCTGCTCCTCTTATTGTTTGAAATGAATTTGGAAATTGAAATTTGGAGATCCCTTAAGGAAGCTTTAGTTACCTGTATCGGGAGTGATCTAAACAAATAGAGGATCCTTGGTAGTAAGTTCATGCGTATTGATTGGATGCGACCAGACCAAGAGATCGAGGGAGAGTTCCACCTCAATAGGTCTCCCTTCAGCTCTGACAGAATCGGTTTGTAATTTAATGCAAACAAGTCGGACGGATCAGTGGAGATTTTTATGCCTAAGTAGGTAATATATTTAGATTGGTAAGATAGCCCAAGCTTATTGGCCAGGGCTTCTGCACTGCGTTTAGTAAGATTGGCAAAGAGCACCTCTGATTTTATAATATTCAGCGTGAGACCAGAGAGTTGCCCGAATTGCTTAACTATTTGTAGCAAGTTTGGGATAGATGTGTGAGGGGAAGATTTTTTAACAAAGTTTTAAGCTGCATGAATCAGTAAGAGTAAAAAACTACAGGATAATGAAAATCCGTCTTCAAAGGGAATCTGAAGTGAAAATAAACTTATCATGTAATGATTTGTATGTGTAGTACAGCTAAGAAATAGAACATTAACAGCTATTGTTTCCAGTACAGGAAGAGTTAAAAAAAACTTCAGTTGTTATCTATGCAAAATAGCTTATCTGAGCTCCAGGACCAATCTGGTGGCTGCTTTCTGGAGCATTTATACATCAAAGAAACAGTCAGAGACAGATTTAGATAACATTTTTACTCCTGCGAAGTTAAAAGTATCATTAGCTCTGCTTGTGTTATAGTTTAATGCTGGGCATACGCGGAGCGTTTGTCCCTTATCAATCGAGCCGCTGATGGCTCGATTGATAATATCCGACAGGTCCGATGACCCGCCGGATAGATTCCCTGCTTGATCCCCGCAGGACAGACAATAGCGGGGAATCGAGCGGAAGATAAGGAGAGCCCCCGAGGATGAGCGGGAATCGATCCGGCCGCCTGCGGGGACGAGCGGGTACGCGGCGGGAGTCGATCCGGCGGCTAATCGAGCCCCCGGGTCGTACTGTGTATCTCCAGCATAAAATACAGAGTGTTGCTTGTAATTGCAATTGTTAGAGAATTACGCAATGTTATAAAAAAAAAGCTATATATCTAAACATTAAAATATGTGACTATTTTCTTTTCGACTAATGTTCTATTAATTATAGTACTACACATACAAATCATTACATCATATTTTTTTTCACTTCAGTGTCACTTTAAGGATGTAGTCTTATATTTATAAACATACATCCACTACAGGGTTCCTTTAAGGGTATGTGTGTGGGTGGGGGGGAGTAAGGTTAGGTATGAGAAAGGGTTTATACAGTGCGCTGACAGCTCAAGCACTGAGACTAATGGCACCGAGTTGTCAATACGAAAACAACATGTACTGCCTTTTAAGGGAATATTCCATTATCTCGGCATGAGGAACTCACTTTATCACCATTTCCTGCTTATTCTCTCCTGTATGCAGCTTTTGCACTGCATAGCATAAAGTATACAGAAACATTTCATTCTATTTTTATGCTGCATTTCTAACAGTGGGAAAAAGAGTTGAAAATCAGGTTGGAATTAGAAGAGGAAGAACTGGAAAAGGAACAGCAAGAAAAGACAAAGCAAGAAGAAGAACATTTCAGAGACATAATGAAGAAGCGGGAAGAAAAATTAAAGAAAACCAGCAAACCATATGAGCTGCCTGAACATATACAGCATAAATAAATTGTGTTATATACCTAAAACAGTAAATGTGTTATAAACTGTGCTCTTTATATAAAGGTGCCGATTAAAGGAGAACTGTAGTGAGAGGTATATGGAGGTGCCATATTTATTTCTTTTTAAGCAATACCAGTTGCCTGGCAGCCCTGCTGGTCTATTTAGCTGCAGTAGTGTCTGAATCACACCAGAAACAAGCATGCAGCTAATCTTGTCAGATCTGACAATAATGTCAGACACACCTGATCTGCTGCATGCTTGTTCAGGGTCTATGGCAGAGGATTAGCAGTGCTGCCAGGCAACTGGTATTTCTTAAATGGGAATAAGTATGGCAGCCTTCATATACCTCTCACTACAGATCTCCTTTAATGATGGACTGTGCGATCCAATCATTGCAATCATTGCAATCACTCAGAAACAGTTTTTTTGGGCTCACCAATGAATAGTAATATATAAGCAATCCGGTCAGACTAAACTAATGTTTGGAAAATTGTACGGTTGCTAGAACTATCATTCGATGTTGATTGCCACCATTGATGGTACTCGATCCGATCGATCATACAGTTGATTGGGAGATTGTACCGTTAATGGGCACCTTAAAGGGATACTGTAGGGGGGTCGGGGGAAAATGAGCTGAACTTACCCGGGGCTTCTAATGGTCCCCCGCAGACATCCTGTGGTGGCGCATCCACTCCCTAATGCTCCGGCCCCGCCTCTGGTTCACTTCTGGAATTTCTGACTTTAAAGTCAGAAAACCACTGCGCCTGCGTTGCCGTGTCCTCGCTCCCGCTGATGTCACCAGGAGTGTACTGCGCAGACACAGACCATACTGGGCCTGCGTTGTGCGCTCTTGATGACATCAGCGGGATCGAGGACACGGAAACGCAGGCGCAGTGGCTTTCTGACTTTAAAGTCAGAAATTCCAGAAGTGAACCGGAGGCGGGGCTGGAGCATCGGTGAGTGGCTGCGTGGGCACAGGATGTCTGCGGGGGACCATTAGAAGCCCCGGGTAAGTTCAGCTCATTTTCCCCCGACCCCCCTACAGTATCCCTTTAAGGATTGCAGTTAGTGTATGTAGGTAAATTGAACACCTAAAAAATGTAGCTTATAATATCTAGCCTCATCTCTCATCATAAGAGTAACTGTCTCTGGACTTTTGACGTGCTACATGCAAAATTTTTATGCCGTGGCCTGATTTGGATCTAATACACATCAGACTTTGTGACTTAATGTGTTTCTTTGTATTAAAGCTGGCACCTACTGTAAATTGGATTAAATTTGTGAGGTTTTCAACTTGTTTGTGCTTGAAAGAGAATTGGCTTTGGTGGGGTCTCGCTCATCCATGACAAGTGATCTGTGGTCATTTGAAGCAGAAGGAACTCTTCCAGAGGGCTAGTGGAGACTGGAGGCCCATTACTCACCAGAGGAAGTGAATGTAGAAGGGAAATCTTGCGCTGCTGTGGACGGAGGATTCGCTGAAAAGCCAGGGATAGTCACACTCTAGCAGCTCCTCTACGCTCGGCTGAATGAATAAACAGTTGCACTTACCAGATTGATGATAAAAAGGCATAAAGCCCTGTGGTAATCGTCCTGCAGACAAACGCCCTATGAACTGCAGTGGCCAGCAGCAGTGGGGGTCCAGGTGGTGGAGTGACCCTAAGCGCCCTCTCTGGTGCAGTCGTTTGCTAATGACATTGCGACGCATTTCGGGGTATCCACGCCTTCATCAGGTCACTTGTCATGGATGCTCCTGGCCACTGCAGTTCACAGGGCGCTCGTCTGCTGCACGATTACCACAGGGCTTTATGCCTGTTTTATCATCAATCTAGTAACTGCAATTGTACTGCACTTTTTTATTCATTCATGAAAAGATATCAAACTATGGAGCGCCCATCTCCTTTTTTTGCTTTGGACTCGCCAGAGGAAATGGTCAATGAGATGCTGTTAAAGTGACACGACTCTATATGTGTGGTCCAGCGCTGCGGAAGATGTTGGCGCTATATAATTGCTAAATAATAATATGCAGCTGTTCCTTTCATCTCCTGCCTTGTTGGAGAACCTCATTTTGGTGTGGGATCATTTGGGTGAGCCAGGCTTGGTGCAATGGGTGGGAGCTGTATAAAATATTGGAGAACTTTAAAATGTGGTATACGAAGGAATCTCCACTCATTATTATTATTATTTAGTATTTATATAGCGTGAACAGCTTAGCCATTCAGCAATTACCGAAACTTTTTTCTCAGGTAATATTTGCACACCTTGCCAATAAATGCCTTTTAAGCCACCAGCAAGCAAGAATTTTTTGTTTTTACTTTTTCCTTTTTTTTTTTTAATTACTTTTTCAATTGCAGAATGCTGAAAATTTTAAACAGAAGATGAGGAGAAAAAGGTCTCACAATATAATCCTTAACATAGTCATTTGTCCATCATAGTCTTGGGACTGTTTTAGGGGGATCCCAATTAACATATCTGTATGTCTTTGGAATTTGGGAGGAATCCAGAAAGTCCGGAGGAAACCTCTGGAGAATATACAAACTTCATGCAAATAGTGCCCTGGCTGGCAGAGAATGCCCAGTGCTGCAAGGTGCCATGCTGCCACTAAACCGCCATTCCACTCTGGATAAGCTATACCCAAATGAAAGCTTTTCTAGTAATTAGGCTCATAATTGACTCAAATACCTACTCTTTGCCAAAGTGCCATTCTTTTGTGCAGAGCTGTGATAGCAGAACAGAAAAGTATTGAAATGCCGATTTTCTTTATCTTGTGCTGAAGATGGGTGGTAATCTCTCTTTTTAACCTGTATGAAATCTGACAGTGGTAAGAAGGCAGCATTTGAAAAAAGAGCATTTGGGTCTCTGGGCCTTCCATGCAATTAAGCCTTCACATACATGAGTGCACAATAAGAAGTGGGGTTAATTGGGAAACTAATGTATGTTCATAAAATATTGTCATATTATTTAAATGAAAATGGTTGATTTTTATTAACCATTGTCACATTTTATTAATTGAGCGTTTTGGGATAATTGGGCGTGACATTTTTTTCTGGAGATAAGAGCTTTTTATTAACTGAGGTTGGCAGTTGTATTTTGCAAACAAAGGTTTCTATTTTAGTTTTTTTTACTTGAAGATATCTACAGTAATCGTTTCTCTGCAATTATCTGTAAATATGTGTATTCTGAGAAACCCTACGTAAAGGCTGCTACCTTCAGCTTATAACCTATATTTTTGAAGACTGGGCAATATGTTAACTGAACCATGGCTCACTTTCAACATCTAAACAAGCAGTGACATTTAAAGCGAACCTGAATTGAAGTAGAGATTTCCGCGTACTGTGCATGCACAGAGCACTCCCATTCACGGGAGCGCGATCAGAAGGCACACAGACCAGGCTAAATGAAAGAGGAGCGCTCTGAGGGACTGGAGCTGCTATTACATGCGCTAGTGAATAAGAGGACCTTAATGTAGTGTCCCTATTGGCAGCATATGGTGCGTAATCGGGGAGCAGGCACTCTGCGCACTGAATTGCAGCATAGTGTACGCTAGTAATTGACGTTGGCTCCACTCCCCCCCACCCTGAGCACCAGCTGGTCCAGTCACATTAAAGGACCTGATCCCCGCACTCTGATTGGCCCAACAGACGGTCTGTCACTTGACAGACAGCCTATTGGGCCAATCAGAATGCGGGGATCAGGTCCTTTGTCCTTTAATGTGACTGGACCAGCTAAGGCACAGGGTGGGAGGCGTGGAGCTGACATTAATTACTAGTGTTTTCTGTGCTGCAATTCAGCGCGCAGAGTGCCTGCTCCCCGATTACGCATGTTTAGTAGCGTGCAAGGCACTTTGATTCACTAGTGTGCATAACAGCAGCTAACTCGTGCTGTTACGCAGCGCTAAGCTTAGTGAATCAAGAAGGTGCACATGTAAAAAGAGCCCACGATTAAAAGGGCACCAGAGATTGCCACTAGTAGAATTTCTGTAAAATTTCCCATATTCTACTGGTTAATTCCGATCTTCACTGATATTTTACTATGACCTAAGCTAACCTTACATTAACAGTAGCCCTCCCTCTTGATGCCTACTAACAATACCCCCCTAGTACTGCCTAACCCTAAACCACGCTGGTTGTGCCTAGCCTTACAACCCCACCTGGTGATGCCTAATACTAAGTACCCTCCTGATGATTCCTAACACTAAGGAGCCCCCCTCAGCCGATACCTAACACCAAAGATCCCTCCCATTGCTTAACCTCAACTGCTGATATTTTTGCTGATAGGCACATTTTCACAAAATGAACACTTCATTTTTTTTCTTTAGACATGATGCTCTCTTGCCTGACGAAGTGAGCTGACCATTCCCGAAAGTTTGTATTTGTAAACCTACTTAGGTTGCCAATTGTAGGCATCACCTGCAGCACCACTCTTTTTTTTTTTATTATACCATCTAAGGCTAGCACAGTCTTTATTACATTGATAAAATGTCACTGTACTTATTTAACCCAGTTGCATCCACTGTTCTAATCCAAAGCTTTTATTTTTTCCAAATCCATTTATATTCTGTTTTGTAAAAATAAATCTGCAGATTAGTACTCTGGTTTCCAGCAGCACTTTTCTTGACACAAATAAAAAAAAAATGAGAACTGAAGCAGCAGCAGCTGTAAGAGCTGTACATATTTTGGGATTAGATTTAAGTACCCGGCCTAAACTCTTACATTACATATAAGACCACATGGCATTTCTCGAAATAATAAAAAGGATCAGGCTTACAGCGGTGATGGCGGCATGATGGACATACTTGCCTGAAATTCAAGGCTTCAAATCCTTTTTTAATTAAAGTCAAAGTTGAAACACAAGCATCAGAAATGAAGATTTACAGGCTTTATAGCAAATTGTATATATTATAGTTATATGATACTTTCCTATACGCTGGTAATTAGAAATTGCTGACCCATTTTTTCCCCACATTTTTTTACATGCTTTTATTTCAAAATTCGCTCAATAGTGCTAACAGACCACAGGTCCTACCATATTACCTTATGGTCACTTTCTAAGCTGTGGTTAGTTTTCCCCATTCAGCCCTTGACTGAAATGCCTGGCAATACAGTTAAAGTAATGAGCTGAAATAAATTAGATGAATTCCATATTAGCAGTGCTGGTGAAACTGGTACTGCAAAATACAGATTCTCACCTTTTTTTTTTACAACATCATAGTTGTCTTGTTACCATAAATTACCTGTGTTACGTTAAATAGCATATTTCTGTCGCATATATATGTCAGAATGATAGATTAAGAACCAATTTATTTCAGATTTTAAGTAGCACATCCGATTTCCTGTGATTCTAAAGTACACATATACTTCACTAGTATTTTAATGTCATAATTGTCTTTAATTAGTGCAACTTGAATCAAATCCTAATGGTAGCCTTCCAGAAGCTTCTCACAATATGTTGATGGCATTTTTCACACAGTCAATTTAAGGTGAACCCATGTTGAAAATAAACTTATGATATGATTACATTTATGGGTTTTAGTGAACAGCAGCTGATATATCTGCCTTTCTGATAAAACAAAACAAAACAAAAACAAATTGAAGTAATGACCACTTGAATTTCCCAGCAATAAAATCTTATCAGAGGCATTATCTCACTGTTTCTTAGCTATTTGCCCCTTTTTTTTACTTTTTACTTTTCAGGAAACGTACTGAATTTTACACGCCATTTGACAAGCTCATTTACATTGATAGCAACTCAAATTTTTCAACTCTTCTTATACAGGTAACCAGAAAGGGACTTTTAACATTTTTTTAGTGGGGCTAGAACTAGTTTATTTCATTATGTCACTTCAGGTACGCTCTAAGGAAATACAGTTAAAAAAAAACCTTGAAACTGAACAAGCACTTTAAATTAATGGTATATGATTATATTTATAAACCAGTCTACATTTGGATCAGCATAGCACCTTTTGTAATGGAAGAAAAAGGATGAAATGCAATCAGAAAGAATTTTGACAGAGATGTAGCATATGTCACAGAGGCAGCAGGAAATGTGTCACCCTAATGTGTAGCCCAGGTAGTGTCACACCAGACAGGGTCGGATTACAGACCAGGCAACAAAAGCAGTCGCTTGGGGCCCCATTCAGAGTCAAAGGGGCCCCATCAGCACATAAACCAGCCCTTGCCATCCTGTCAGCGGTGGCTGGATGGTATAATGGTTAAAGGGACTCTGAGCAGTGCAGTAACTATGGAAAGATGCATATCATTTTAAAACTCTCTTTCTCCTCTTTCCAATGATATATAAACTGCCGCCCTATGCATTTTAGTTTTCGCTATTTTTGCGATCGAAATCGCGGCCACGACAAATTCGATCGTGAAAATAGCGAAAACTAAAAGGCGTAGGGTGGCAGTTTATCTATCATTGGAAAGAGGAGAAAGAGAGCTTCAAAATGATATGCATCTTTCCATAGTTACATTGTATTACACATGACGACTTTTCTCCAAAGTCGGCAGCTCGATTCAGCACAATGCAATGAGATATAAGGAAAACCAGGGGGATATAATTACAAACATCATGCTGGTAGGTGTGAGGATGTAATTAATTAGTTGTGGGTATGCTTAAAGGCATACCCACAGGCACTGCTCGGAGTCCCTTTAAGGGCTCTGCCTCTGACACAGGAGACCAGGGTTCGAATCTCGGTTCTGCCTGTTCAGTAAGCCAGCACCTATTCAGTAGGAGACCTTAGGCAAGTCTCTCTAACTCTGCTATTGCCTATAGGGCGCGTCCTAGTGGCTGCAGCTCTGGTGCTTTGAGTCCGCCAGGAGAAAAGCGCGATATAAATGTTATTTGTCTTGTCTTGTCAAATGACGCCGTGCGCTGCTGATTGTCTTCAGAGCCAGGCTCTCCTCCTAGGTCCCCCTCCTGCTACTGTGCGCTCTGCTGCTGCCCACTCCTCCCTCCCTTCCCACAGAGAACCACAACTGCAGCAAGAATGATAGCAGCAGATGGCAAACGCTCACTCACCTATCCATGATCCAAGCGATAGAGATCCTGTCATATGAAACCCATCTGTCTCTTCTACAGTGCAGCCGCTCGCTCTGAACTTCCTGATTCTCAGATCAGACAAGAATTAGGAAGTAGTAATAGTAGTAGTAACAGAGCGCCAGCACTCTGGGCTCCGGATGACGGGACCTCTATTGCTTGGATCGCAATAAGTGAATGTAAGTCATCTGGTGCTGTCATTCTCCCCCGCTGCCTTCTCTGCTGGACTATCGTATTCACTGGGATGGAGGTTGCATGGTGGCTGTCTAGTTTGGGAGGAAATCAGTTGTTCGGTGGTGGGGGTGGTTATGTAATTCTGTCTGGGGAACAGCTTCCGGTTTGGTGGTGTCCAGAGCTTTCTGCTATTGCCAGGCTGGAGATGCAGGGGGGAAAGTGCTGCTGCTGTGATATCTGGCACCCTCTTCACAGGGGTGCCCCAGCCCCTGAGTGCAAATGTCCCAGCCATTCATCTCTCACTCTGCATTTTGACGCTGCTATTCCCTGCATTGTGCACCCACAGAGGAAAGCGGGCTGTTGCCCATAGCAACCAGTAGCTCGGCTGCCCCGGTGTGTGCGGCATGTTGCTGTGCAGCTGCATCTTCTGATTCTATTACGACATGATGAGGGGGCCCAAATCAGTTACTTTGCTTAGGGCCCCATTTAGCCTTAATCCGGCTCTGACACCAGGGAAATGCTATTTACCATGAGGTAACTGATTATTTTTAGTAATGTGCATGGCAAAAACAGCTTAGTCATAATAATTGTATTTCCTTAATAGAGGGGTGCCTCGTTGGAGCAAGTAAGTATGGTCATTATTCTTTTTCTATGCAAGTATTCAGATTCTTTCACTTTGTATGCTGCAAATCCATGCTTAACTATTTTATATCTTTTTTTTTCTTTGGAAACCAACATTCAGTACCCTACAATGAAAAACTCTGAACGGATTTTTTTTTTTTTAAAACAAAAAATAGACATATCACAGTAATTCAAGTGTTCATTTTTTTTTACCAACTATGAAGTTTTAGCTCCATTGGCAAAATTGCTGCCTACAGTCTCCTTGGGTACAATGTGACAAGACTGTATGAGTGTTGATGTGACTGAATCTCCCAAACAAATGAGTAGTAAGAGTATGCCTACAGATAATGCATGTACTCAGTGAGCTAATTTGCATATGTTCTGTAAAATGAGGACATAACTGATCTTGCTATTCTGGAAGTGATGCAGGGTGACAAGCAGTTCCAGGCCTCACCTGGGGCAAACTGGACTACAATGAGGGGGGCTAAACTTTTAGTGAATTAGTGGTTCCATTAATGCATTTTTGGTTTGTCAAATAAATACAGGCTGTTCTGGATCCATTTAAAAAGTTGTCACTACCAGGCAGGTGCGTAAGTAGAAATCACTGGCCCCCCCTACAAAAATTTGGATGGGCACCCTCATAGGTGCCAAACAATCGTAATGGGGCAGCGTTTTACTATAAAATAATTGTAATGAAGCAGCGTTTCACCATAAAATAACCGTAATGCAGCAATGTTTTACCATAAAATGATCGAAATGTGTGCAGCATTTCACCAGAAATTAATCATAAAGTAAGCAGCATTTCACCAGAAATTAATCGTAAAGTGGGCAACATTTCTCCAGAAAATAATCGTAAAGTGGGCAGCATTTCACTAGAAAATAATCTTAAGTATTCAGCATTTCACCAGAAATTAATCGTAAAGTGGGCAGCATTTTACCAGAAATTAATCGTAAAGTGGGCAGCATTTTACCAGAATTTAATTGTAAAGTGGGCAGCATTTCACCAGAAAATAATCGTAAAGTGGGCAGCATTTAACCAGAAAAAAATAGTAAAGTGAGCAGCATTTTACCAGAAAATAATTGTAAAGTGGGCAGCATTTCACCAGAAAATAATTGTAAAGTGAGCAGCATTTCACCAGAAATGAATCGTAATGTGGGCAGCATAAGCATTTCACCAGAAAATAATTGTAAAGTGGGCAGCATTTCACAAGAAAAAAATCGTAATGTGGGCAGCATTTCACCAGAAAATAATGCACCTCCCAAAAAAATAATTTACTTCCCTGGCAGAAGTCTCCTCTCTCAGCCGACCTCTGATGCGCACATCCCCCGACGATCCTCCAGCAGCAAATCTAACATGCTGACAGGCAGAGTGCAGGGCTATGGGAAGATGGCGCCCGAAGCTCTGTGCTGGAGACACAAATAGTCTCCAGTGCAGGAATTTGGATGCCATCTTCCCGTAGCCCTGTTCTGCCTCCCAAACACTCCCGCAGGCTGAGGTCAGCTGCAGGTGGCTGGTAACGAACTGGTGTGGCGTCTAATATATGCTATGGTCAGTTGAACACCCGAGGGGTAGAGATGGCCCGAACGGTTCGCCGGTGAAGGTTCCGGTGAACTTCCGTGGTTCGCGATCGTAGAGAACTGCAAACTTTTCCGGAAGCTCGGTTTGCCCCCATAATGCACCATTAGGGTCAATTTTGAACCTCTACATCACAGTCAGCAGGCACATTGTAGCCAATCAGGCTACACTCCCTCCTGGAGCCACTCCCACCCTTATAAAAGGCAGGCACCGCCGGCCATTATACTCACTCGTGTGCCTGCAGTAAATAGAGAAGGGACAGCTGCTGCAGACAGAGCAGACTCTCATAGGGAAAGATTAGTTAGGCTCTTGTAGGCTTCTTAGCTTGCTCCATGCTGATTTCTTATTGCTAAAAAAGCAAATCTTGTTCTTATTTTTTTTTGTGTGTCCCACTGACACTTGTGTTGCATAGACAGCCTTGCTAATTCAAACTGTGTTTGTGCCACTGCCAGCCAGGCCCAGCACATTCAATGACTACCTGTGTGTGTGACAGGCAGCTGCACATTGTAATACCCAGTACTGCATATACCTACCTACCTGTTGTTCACAGTGCACCCACCTAACTACGTGAGTTGAGCGCACGTAGTGTCACTGTGCCTGTCTGCTACCTGTCTGTGTGTGACAGGTGCACATTGTAATACCCATTACTGCATATACCTTCCTACCTGTTGTTCACAGTGCACCCACCTACCTACGTGAGCGCACGCAGTGTCACTGTGCCTGTCTGCTACCTGTCTGTGTGTGACAGGTGCACATTGTAATGCCCATTACTGCATATACCTACCTGTTGTTCACAGTGCACCCAGCTACCTACGTGAGTTGAGCGCACTCAGTGTCATTGTGCCTGTCCGCTACCTGTCTGTGTGTGACAGGTGCACATTGTAATACCCAGTACTGCATATACCTACCTACCTGTTGTTCACAGTGCACCCACCTACCTACGTGAGCGCACGCAGTGTCACTGTGCCTGTCTGCTACCTGTCTGTGTGTGACAGGTGCACATTGTAATACCCATTACTGCATATACCTACCTACCTGTTGTTCACAGTGCACCCACCTACCTACGTGAGCTGAGTGCACGCAGTGTCACTGTGCCTGTCCGCTACTTGTCTGTGTGTGACAGGTGCACATTGTAATACCAATCACTGCATATACCTACCTGTTGTGTTCAGTGCACTGCACCCACCTCATCACTGCATATACCTACCTGTTGTATTTAGTGCACCCACCTACCTGTTGTGTTTAGTGCACCCACACTACCCATGTAGTGTGATATACCACTCCGTGCATACCTGTTAACTGCACCTGTGTGACTGCACATTATATTAGTCAAGTCAGTGCATACATTTCACTTCATCCCCCTGATATTGACACAAACAGGCAGAGGTAGAGGCAGACCCAGAAGAAGGCCACCCGGTAGGTCTGTGCGAGGTCGTGTGTATGTGATTTCGTGCAGCCCTCTACCAAAGTACAGTGCTGAGAAGAAGGCACGTCCCATTAACTCCCAAGATTGTCAGGATGTGGTTGACTATTTAACACAGAACACCTCATCTTCTGCAGCCACCAGCGCTACAACAAGCACCACATCCGTTGCATTTGACACTTCGCAGGAGTTAATTGGTGGGGAATTAACTGATTCACAGCCATTATTGTTACAACCAGATGAAGGCGCTAAGCAAGTTACACCACCTCATATGTCTGAGTTAGGCGGCGACACTATGGACGTAACGTGTGAAGATGATGAAGTACCTGCTGTTGGTGCAGTTTTTAAGGTGTCTGAGGAAAGCGAAGCTGGGCAGGATGATTATGATGATGACGATGATACGGATCCCACGTATGTTCCCAACAGAGGAGATAACCAGGGGGACAGTTCAGAGGGGGAGTCAGAGTGGAGTAGGAGGAGAAAGAAGCAAGGGGAGCTCGTCGTCAAAAACAGCTGGTGGCAGTGTCCGGTGCATGTATCGCCACCTATGGACAGCCAGCCAACATGCCCTTCAACGTCAGCTGCTGATGCCACCATAGTGCCATCACCCCAGGGGGCTCAGCAGTTTGGAAATTTTTTCATGTGTCTGCCTCAGATCGGAGCAATGCCATCTGTTGTCTCTGCCTCCAAAAATTGAGCCATGGAAAGGTCAACACTCACGTAGGGACAAGTGCCTTACGAAGGTGTCATAATATCATATTAATGCAGAGAAATAATCCCCATCTTGCTTTAAGCTGATTATATATGTTTTAAAATGTTTTGCAGATCATTTGAGTGAATTTCATGATTTTATGATTATAAGCAGAGTTCTTCTTTAATCAGTTAGATTGTTGGTTAGAGTAACCTTTAATGTCATTTTCTTCAGTAAGGTGTTTGTTCCCTGTACAAGGTTATGTTTTTATAAAGGTAGCGCTGGAGAAATGTTTGGACTATATTCAGTTTTTGCTGCAATGCAATGCGCTTATGCAAGGCCAAACACGCGCACTGCAGAAGCTAAGCCTTTATACGCTGATATGTTAATCCTGTATAGAGATCATGTATAGTGATCATAGAGTTATTAATTAATGAGTTGATCAATGATAGACTTATATAATAAGGTAAATAAGTTTGCTTTCTATATACTTTAGCATGTATTAAAGCAGATGGCTGTTTGTTATGAATACCAAACCAAAACAATAAGCCTTGTGATCAAGACAGTACGACCTGTGACCACAGGGGGCGTTCAGGAAATCCCCGTTAATTAATGATATACCAAAGAACATGCCAAGTTCCTAGATTAAGTTAAGAACATACGCATATATCTTGACGTCCATCAGATCAAGAAAGATGTCATCTGGACACCATTTGTGTCATAAGATCTAATTAAAATGTTATTGATGTAATTTTGATTAGAAAAGACGTAGATTACTGATGTTAATAAGCCAAGTAGCGTCATATATGTACGCACCTGCTCAGATAACCCGCTACTTCAAAATGTCAGAATGTACCAGTTTAAAATAAGTTTGAGTTTTGTGCATCACTGTAAAATCCATTAACTGACGCCATCTTAAAAATGTTATAATAAAAAGCCCTGGCAGTCTGGTATATTTGATCATTGAGCCTGAAACTCTACTGACACCAACTGAGGCCTAAAGACTACCTACCTTCCACTGTGATTCTAGAACACAAGAGAGGTAATATGCATTATTCTTGGTGAATTTATTGACAATAGCTTATATAAACGTTAAAGACTTGTCATTTCAAACTTCAGCAGTTTTTTTTAGTTTTTTAGATACATTTTTTATGCTTTTCTTCATATACAATCAGTAAGCATTACTATTTAAATGTATTTGCAAGCTTAGGGACAACTACCTAGCTTTGATTGATTAAGATATATCTACTTTACGTTCTTTATACAAGAATAGAACTCTATACAGGATCTTCTCAAAAAATTAGCATATTGTGATAAAGTTCATTATTTTCTGTAATGTACTGACAAACATTAGACTTTCATATATTTTAGATTCATTACACTACAACTGAAGTAGTTCAAGCCTTTCATTGTTTTAATATTGATGATTTTGGCATACAGTTCATGAAAACTCAAAATTCCTATCTCAAAAAATTAGCATATTTCATCCGACCAATAAAAGAAAAGTGTTTTTAAAACAAAAAAAGTCAACCTTCAAATAATTATGTTCAGTTATGCACTCAATACTTGGTCGGGAATCCTTTTGCAGAAATTACTGCTTTAATGCGGCGTGCATGGAGGCAATCAGCCTGTGGCACTGCTCAGGTGTTATGGAGGCCCAGGATGCTTCGATAGCTGCTTTAAGCTCAACTTTCTCTTCACAATATCCCACAGATTCTCTATGGGGTTCAGATCAGGAGAGTTGGCAGGCCAATTGAGCACAGTAATACCATGGTCAGTAAACCTTTTTTTCAGCAAGGCTTGGTGTACAGAGGCGCCAGAGTAGAATAAAAACGTTTAAAAACCATCTAAAAGAGGGAGATGTTTAGGTGGACTTACCTTCCTCAAAAATATAAAACTGAATTGAGTCACAATATATCAATACAAAAATGTTATTCAACTCCACTTAGTGCAACGCGTTTCGCAGGTGTGGTCCCGCTTCATCAGGCAAAAAGGAGCATAACTCAATGGGTCTAAATGCAGAAGTGAGCGCCTCAGTGGAGTTAAATAAAATGTTTGTATTGATATACTGTATTGTGACTCAATTGAGTTTTATATTTTTGAGGGAGGTAAGTCCACCTAACCATCCCCCTCTTTTAGACGGTTTTTAAACGTTTTTATTCTACTCTGGCGCCTCTGTACACCAAGCCTTGCTGAAATCTTGATTCCACCCTCGGTGGAGGGGTGCTACCCCATTTCCTATCTACAGAGAGCAACATCTTAAAAACCTGAGTGGGGTCAGGTTCTAATACTCCCCACCTGCACTTGAAGTGGTTGCCTATGGGTAATCCATGTTTGTGAGTATATCTAAATATTTTGCTTTAAACCACAACCAACTTAACGGTATTACACCATATTGGGCTCTCGATTTCTCTTTGTTCTTCCAAGCATGGTCAGGAAACCATTTACCAGTGGTTTTGGCACTGTGAGCAGGTGCCAGGTCGTGCTGAAAAATGAAATCTTCATCTCCATAAAGCTTTTCAGCAGATGGAAGCATGAAGTGCTCCAAAATCTCCTGATAGCTAACTGCATTGACCCTGCCCTTGATAAAACACAGCAGACCAACACCAGCAGCTGACATGGCACCCCAGACCATCACTGACTGTGGGTACGTGATACTGGACTTCAGGAATTTGGGCATTTCCCTCTCCCTAGTCTTCCTCCAGACTCTGGCTCCTTGATTTCCTAATGACATGTAAAAGTTACTTTCATCCGAAAAAAGTACTTTGGACCACTGAGCAACAGTCCAGTGCTGCATCTCTGTAGCCCAGGTCAGGCGCCTCTGCCGCTGTTTCTGGTTCAAAAGTGGGTTCATGCTTCCATCTGCTGAAAAGCTTTATGGAGATGAAGATTTCATTTTTCAGCACAACCTGGCACCTGCTCACAGTGCCAAAACCACTGGTAAATGGTTTACTGACTATGGTATTACTGTGCTCAATTGGCCTGTCAACTCTCCTGACCTCAACCCCGTAGAGAATCTGTGGGATATTGTGAAGAGAAAGTTGAGAGTCTCGAGATTGACCCAACACTCTCGAGTCTTGACCCAGCACTCTGGATGAGCTTAAAGCCGCTATCGAAGTATCCTGGGCCTCCATAACACCTGAGCAGTGCCACAGGCTGATTGCCTCCATGCCACGCCGCATTGAAGCAGTCATTTCTGCAAAAAGATTCCCGACCAAGTATTGAGTGCATAACTGAACATAATTATTTGAAGGTTGACTTTTTTTGTTTTAAAAACACTTTTCTTTTATTGGTCGGATGAAATATGCTAATTTTTTGAGATAGGAATTTTGGGTTTTCATGAGCTGTATGCCAAAATAATCAATATTAAAACAATAAAAGGCTTGAACTACTTCAGTTGTAGTGTAATGAATCTAAAATATATGAAAGTCTAATGTTTATCAGTACATTACAGAAAATAATGAACTTTATCACAATTGTAAGGCTTGGTGGTGTATTCTCCACAGTCAGCATGCAACGCATGAGCTGACGTGGAGGAGGTACACACACTAGCACAAGGAAACAGGCTATCCCTAGTATAGTGGAGGGGAGGACTGACTCCAATACGAGATTGTGGCGCACAGAGCCGGTGCAGATCCGACAGCCACAAACAATACTTTTGCGATAACGTCTCAGCGCAAGGTAGCGCTGAGCGCATAAACCAGAACTGAGGAGATCAGGACAGGTAGACAGAATGAACGCTTGCTAGCTTGCCGCTACTTAGTGACAGCAAGCGTCCACAACAAGACAGACTGGAATTAGGCAGCCAATGCGTTGCAGCGATGGCGTGCCTCACAAAGACAGGACAGGATAGTCAGGAAATAGCAGGATAAAGATAGATGAACGTAACACAGACAAATATACAATAAGTATGTTTTCCTAGCGTATTACAATTACAGCTATCAATGAAACTATTTGTAACGTCTGACTAACATATGTATATATCGGCAATGAACCGATATATGACATAAGCAGGAACGCTGACTAGGACTGGAGCAGTACAGGGAACAGGACTCAGAAGGATTCGCTATCTCTTTGCAGAGATGAACGCAATCCACAAACGGTAACAGAACAGGATTCAGAAGGATTCGTTATCTCTTTGCAGAGATGAACGCAATCCACAAACAGAACCAGGAGCAGGGTAACTTACTCAGCACGGGTGATCACAAATACGCGCAAACTACCAAAACGTTCTGGAAAGCTGACTAACTGCACACAGGATATAAACAGTTCGTGTACGTATACATCAGCGACACTGATGTATCAACGTAACACGAATACAAGGAAAATAATAAACGTGCTGGTATGCATATATATTGGCAATGAACCAATATATGATGCAAAGACCAGCAAAGTATCTTTAGAACAAGAAACACGATCGGGGGCTGAAACAACAGCAAGACAGGCTTAAACTGAAGCTATGAAAACCCGAGGAGTCCTGCAGGAAGCAGATCTTTATACTGAGGTCATCCAATGGGAGCAGACATGCAGATTCCCACACAGGTGAATGATAATCAGTCACAAGCTGACAGCAGGGAAAGGCAGACAAAGCTATGCAGCTTGCATGGAAAGAGATCAGAACTGCCTGAGCTGCAGCACTACTATTTCCAGCAATACCTGCTGCAGCAGCGATCATGACAACAATATGCTAATTTTTTTAGAAGATCCTGTATATCATTTTTAAGGATAAAGCTATATTTGTGTGTACCGTACACGGTACAATCTCGAGACAACAATTATCGATGAAGGATAAAATCTACAGTAGAAGAATTGCTATATTGATATGGACTTGTTTTACTAAAGGAACTTTGAAAATGTATTTTGGATGATAGACAACAACTGGAGAGATGTATATTCCTGTATATATGCTTTATCTATATTTTTTATTTCAATGTAATTTTATAAAACTTAACAGATGAGTGTTGCATATTTTTTCCAGAGGTAAACCTGTTAACCTATAAATATTCTGTTTATAGTGAGCTACGCACCCACTACTGACTAATATTGATTATGATGACCTTAAGGCTGGCCCTTTAAGTAGTTGGTAATCATTTAAGGCAGATATCGCTAAGATATTTGACAAAGGCACATGGAGAAAAGGCACAAACTGCAATGGGAAGAGCACCTGAGCAAAAGCAGCACACAAAAGAAAAGCCACCCTCCTTCTCCTCTTCCTCCTTCAGGTGCAGCATCTTCAGCCGCTTTCTCCCTTGCACCTCCACAGCCACCCTCCTCCACTCCGCCTCTGCCCTTGAGCGGTTCCTGCTCCTCTGCCCACAGCAGCAAGGTGTCCGTGAAGGAAATCTTTGAGCGGAAGAAGCCAATTTCTGCCAGTCACCCCCTTGCCCGGCGTCTGACAGCTGGCGTGAGGGAACTATTAGCTCCCCAGCGGTTACCATACCAGCTGGTGGACTCTGAGGCCTTCTGTAAATTTGTAGCCATTGGGACACTGCAGTGGAAGATGCTGGCTGCAATTATTTCTCTAAAAAGGCGATACCCAAACTGTACTGTGAAGTGGAGAGGCAAGTGGTGTCATCTCTGGCACACAGCATTGGGTCAAGGGTCCACCTGACCACAGATTCCTGGTCTGCCAAGCACGGTCAGGGCAGGTACATAACTTACACAGCCCATTGGGTCAACCTGGTGACCGATGGCAAGCAGGGAGTATGTGGCTGTGCAGCGGACCAACTTGTGACACCTCCACAGCTTGCAGGCAGGCCTCCTGCCACCTCCTCTCCTCCTGCTACATCCTCTTTGCTGTCGTCCTCCTTCTCCTCCTTGGCTGAGTGTCATTTCAACTCTACTGGTGCTGCGATCTCCTCTCCAGCTGCACAGCCCCATCTCCCCAGGGCCTATGCTGCATGCTAGGTACGACAATGTCACGCCATCTTAGAAATGTCTTGCCTCAAAGCGGAGAGTCACACTGGACCAGCTCTCCTGGCTACTCTTAACAAACAGGTGGATCAGTGGCTGACCCCGCACCAGCTGGAGATCTCCATTCCGCTTTGAATTTGGGAAAGCTGACACATGCACCCTGCATGGCACATGTGCTGAATCTAGTCATTCAAAAATTTCTGTCAAAGTACCCAGGCTTAGAAGATGTCCTGAAGCAGGCCAGGAAGTTGTGTGGGCATTTCAGGCGGTCTTACACGGCCATGGCATGCTTTGCGGACATTCAGTGGAGAAACAACTTTCCGGTGAGACGCTTGATATGTGATACCCCGACTCACTGGAATTTGACCCTGGTCATGTTCTCTCTCCTGCTAGAACAGGAGAAAGCCGTCACCCAGTACCTCTACAATTTCAGTAGAAGGACACAATCTGGGGAGATGGGGATGTTCTGGCCCCCGAACTGGACACTGATGCGAAATGCATGCAGGCTCATGCGGCCGTTTGAAGAGGTGACCAACATGGTGAGTCGCAGTGAAGGCACCATCAGCAACTTGATCCCGTACGCTTAATTCCAGGAGCGTGCCGTGCGTGAGTGGTGGATCAAGCTGTGGAGGAGCGTGAAGAGGAACAGTTATGGCAGGTCAGTTGTGGGAGCAATTTTCATCAGAATCAGATGTTTCCTCAACACCTGCAGCAGCACAGAGGGGGGAGGAGGAGGAAGAGTCATGTGGGGAAGAGGAGTCAGACTCGGATGATGACAAAGGTGTTTCTTTGGAGGAGGAGGAGGCGGCAGCAGAAGAACAACCGCAGCAGGCGTCGTGGGGGGCTTGTGCTGCTCGACGTTCCCGTGGTATTGTTCGTGGCTGGAGGAGGAGGAGGACTTACCTGACGTCACTGAGAAAGAGCAAGAGGAGATGGAGAGTACGTCTGGGTCCAACTTTGTGCAGATGGCGTCTTTCGTGCTGTCCAGCCTGTTGAGGGACCCCCGTATAAAAAAACTCAAGGGGAATGAGCTGTACTGGGTGGCCACGCTACTAGACCCTCGGTATAGGCACAAAGTGGCAGACATGTTACCAACTCACCAGAAGGCAGAAAGGATGCAGCAAATGCAGAACAAGCTGGCAACTATGCTTTACAATGCGTTTAAGGGTGATGTCACAACACAATGCAATAAAGGTACCACTGCCAGTAATCCTTCTCCCATGTCCACACAGGAAAGGACAGGATGCTCTAGCAATCTCATGGTGATGTCGGACATGCGGACATTCTTTAGTCCAACACCTCGCCATAGCGCTTCTGGATCCAACCTCCACCAACGCCTTGACCGGCAGGTAGCCGACTACCTGGCCTTAAGTGTGGATGTAGACACTGTGAGCAGCGATGAACCCTTGGACTACTGGGTGCGCAGGCTTGACCTGTGGCCAGTGTCACAGACCGCAAGGCTGGTCTGCGGATGGGGTAAATCGATCAGCGTCAAAAATCCTTTCACACGGTCATTTGTTCATCACGAATGGTAACCCGCGTTCGCAATTTGATGAACTGACTCGCGAAGGGAGCGTTCGGATGCCAACGGATTCACCTCACACATACAATTCAAAGATCTGCCACCAAGCGAGTTACACAGCCCGCTACTGTAATTACTAGGACTTTGAGAACGCTCTATTAACCCTTAGCAGTATGCAGGAACCTGGGTCAGATCGTTATATCTGGGCCGGGTTCTCGCATACGGGTTATAAAGGTATACATCTATTAAACACAGGGTAGCGAGTTCAGGAGAATAGGTATGATTGTGTATGTTCAGCAACAGGTCATAATCGCTAAACGATTTTTAAACGTTTAATAACAAAAATGCATTACATACAGTTATATACACCAATTAACATATATACACAGAGCTTAAAAATAAAAAGTAATAAAATCAGAAAATTCTTACTTAGTTAGCTGAGCAGTCCATTTGAAGAATGAAGAAAAATAGTCCAGTTTAAAAGTAGGCATTCAAATTTAGAGTCCTTGAGCACTGCAGGCGCTGGCTCTCCTTAAGCGCCTGCATGAACGTTCCTGGTCAATGGAATTTGGAGAACTGGACAGGTTTGGTCCCACCCCACTTTTATAGGACCTGAGTCTTGGGGCTGTCACTACCTGGAAAGTAGGTGTGTTTAAGGTGGGTTTACCTCCTAATCAGCAGGTTGCCGCCCCCCAGACTCAGAGCAAGAAATGTACCGATTATTAATAATCTGTGTAACTCCACCCCATATTGGCGCATCGCAAATCCGAGACTATATTCATAAGCGGCTTGCGGCCCTGTATCAAACAAGGCTATACATGCATATTCCATCGCCTGCGCTCTACACAGGCCGGATGAAGTGGTTTCTCTATTGATTCCTGATAGCCAGAAAATTATAATTCAGGTGAATGACAGAACTGTTTCCTAGGTACCAGTGAATGTAATTTTTGTCTTGCTGTGCCAAACCTATTTAACGTTCCCTTTGTTTGAGGCTATGAGCTTGGAGGGAATTTTTAATCTTACTGGTAGAGCTGGTTTTTCTTTTTTCTTTTGGGGGAAGATGAGCTGTGTAGCCAAATGGCTTCTCGGCAGGGGAGTTGGCCACTTGTGAAATTCTTTCCTGACACAGGATGTGGGGGAAGGTTACTGTTGCTCTCAGTAAGAAGAGATGAAAAAGGACATCTATTGTACATTTACACAAAACTGACAGTAATTGTGCACGACCATACGAAAATCGTTGGCGACTTTCCGTAATGTTCGTCACAGCCAGAGCTGTCAAAAGTTGCCATCCAACTTCTGTCTTGCCCTGCCTCAAGCGTCCTGTCAGAAAGGACCTTCAGCGCAGCTAGAGGCATTGTCACTGAGAAGAGAAGTCGCCTAAGTCACAAAAGTGTTCAGTACCCACCTTTATCAAAATGAATGAGGCATGGATCCCGGAGGGCTACTGCCCGCCCGAAGACTAAGTCAGTCCCCACACACAGCATCTCTGCCTTCACGCCGTGTGACTGGCTGCCTGCCCCAAGACTAAGTCGCTCCCCACACAGCACCTCTGCCCACAGGCTGCTTGACTGCCTTCTCCGCCACCACCAACAGGGTCCAGGACTCTAGGCGTATTCCTGAATTTTTAAGGCCGCTGCTAGCAGCGGCCGCTATAATAATTTTTCTGGTGCGTGTACATGCCTGTCTAATTTTTCTGGCTGCACTGCGGCTGCAACAACAAAACAAAAGGCATGTACATGTGCCCATTCTCCTTCGTGATCAATACCTTGCCGCGGTGAAGGGGCTTGCTTATCACAATGAAACAATGACCGACGGCTATATGAGTGTCTCGGGGGGTGGCACACCAAAGATAATAAGGTCATTGCTACATTGTGGACAGACCAAATTTGATCAGCTGGACAGTCGCTGTTCTGTCATTCAGCTACCTCAGCCCGGCGACCATATGGGCTGGAAAGCCGCCATCACCTGCACTCTCGTCATGGTGCGCACCAGTCCAGCACGACCGTCACTACACAAACAGCTGTTTGCAGTCACTGCATATCTTTCACTGCATCTTTGACTGCACATTGTATTATACCTGGCTGTCAGTGCATACCTTTCACTTGAATGGATGGCAGACTTGCCCTCCATAACAGATTCTCGTTAAAGGATTTATAGTTGATTCATTTCATATACAGCAGGGCCTCAAAAGTCCTCCTGTATTGTTATTTTTGGTCACTACCTCAGGACGTGCATGCCATCCCTGCTGCCTTCCTTGGATTTGTGGTGGTGGTAGCCGTTTCTTAGGCTCCCACTCCAGACCGGAATCAAACCAGGATCCCCCAGCCATTGCCCGTGGTCACTCGCAATGGCAGACTTGCCCTCCATAAAAGATTCTCGTTGCAGGTACTGAACAGCAAGCAGAACAAGTATTTAAAAAAATAGTTGTAAGCTTTAACCTGCCTGGCATTCTATTAAGATCGCCAGGGAGGCTGCGGGAGGGTTTTTGTTTTTAATAAAAAAAAAACTATTTCATGCAGCCAACTGAAAGTTGGCTGCATGAAAGCCCACTAGAGGGCGCTCCGGAGGCGTTCTTCCGATCGCCTCCGGCGCCCAGAATAAACAAGGAAGGCCGCAATGAGCGGCCTTCCTTGTTTTGCTTCCCTCGTCGCCATAGCGACGAGCGGAGTGACGTCATGGACGTCAGCCGACGTCCTGACGTCAGCCGCCTCCGATCCAGCCCTTAGCGCTGGCCGGAACTTTTTGTTCCGGCTACGCTGGGCTCAGGCGGCTGGGGGGACCCTCTTTCGCCGCTGCTCGCGGCGGATCGCCGCAGAGCGGCGGCGATCAGGCAGCACACGCGGCTGGCAAAGTGCCGGCTTCGTGTGCTGCTTTTTACTTGAGCCAAATCGGCCCAGCAGGGCCTGAGCGGCAGGCTCCGGCGGTACTGGACGAGCTGAGCTCGTCCAGACCGCCCAGCAGGTTAATGGTAGAGAAAGAACTGTCGAAAGTTGATAAGGCAGTCAGACATTACCTGACATCACTAAGTGAGGAAGAGCAATCCCGCCATGGTGCACACCAGTCCAGCACGGCCGTCACTACGCAAACAGCTGTTTACGGTGCGTTACACAGTGAGTCAGTGTGAAGCAGTACTCTAATTACATTCCCTGATTGATGTATACACATGCAAGATGTTTTAAAGCACATCAGGCCTGCAATTTAGCATTCAATGTGATTTCTGCCCTTAAACTGCTGCTTTGCATCCAATCCAGATTTTCCCCCGGGACTTTTGGCATCTATGCCACACCGCCATGCCACCCTCCAGGTGTTAGACTCCTTGAAACATCTTTTCCATCACTTTTGTGGCCAGCATAAATTTTTCTAGTTTTCAAAGTTCATCTCCCCATTGAAGTGTATTGCAGTTTGCGAAAGTTTGTACGAACCGAACTTTCACGGGAGGTTCGCGAACCAAAAATCAGAGGTTCAGGCCATCTCTACCGAGGGGTCCACAATCTGGTGGCAGCACTCCCCTCGCACTCGACACTTCTGCTCCTTCCCCCAAAAACAGCCCTGGGCTGCCCCCCATGCGGCGGAAGGTGTTACAGCCCCTATAGTTACGCCCCTGTTACCAGGGCATCAACATCACTGTATTTCAAAAACTGCTGTATACCAAAATTTTAAAACCCATATTTGGATCAGTTTAGAGTGCCAAGTAAAAACACTAGGCAACTGGTAAGACACCTCTTAACTGGACAAGAAGATATGAACTTCTGTTGCTGCTGGAGAAAACATCCCTGTGATAATTCACATTTTAGGATTATATAAAGCAGAATACTCAAAATAAGCATTTTCCTATTTTTGTGTGTTATTATAAATTGCTGTAATTACACTCATTACAAGTAAAATTACAACACCATGAAGAAATGCACACAGCCATATGCAAATCACAGTACTGGTAGAAGAGAGAGTCATGTGCAAATGATTATGTTTTCCTATCGGGTCATGTGACTTCCAGTTTCAGGTGAGACTGTATACTAAAGCTGTGCAACCTGAATTGGTCAATGCATGCAAGTGCCACATGTGTTGGGCAAGATTTGTGCACCATCCAGCAATGTGTGACATGATGGATGCAGGAATATCAGAGAACCCACCAAAGAGGGAGTGGATAGATGCACAACAGAGTGCACAGACTGCAGATTCACTGATGGCTCCTCGAGACCAGTTTCAAATGTCAAGTGACATCCGATACAGGCTGCCACTTTCACTTGGTGCCACCAAACCATCAGCCCCAAGCCATGATGGTGTGGGGCTAGTGTGACACTTGTTGATATGGGGACCTCGGTGATGAGGGTTTAGTGGCACCCAGTGGCTCAAAGCAGGTCATTTGGGCACAATTTGCAGCCCAGAGAAATGTTACATTGTTCAATTACTGGCTACAGGACAATTGGATGTCAAAAGCAGCTACAGTGACGGTGACCAATAAGTGGTGGTGAAGTTCCACTACTACCGTAAGTAGTGGCACTCTGTAGCCAGGGTGAATTGCGCTCATGGACAATGCCAAGGGTAGTGGCGGCTACAGGAAATGTATAGCGGCGGCACTTTGTTTTAAAATTTCATTCTTAGGGTACTGGGGTCGGGATTGGGTGGGGATTGCAGTGGTGTAGCGGTAATGGAGTTCTGCTACTATGTAGGGGAATTCTGTAGCCAGAAAATTGCATTTGTAGTCTGACCTTATTCCGATCCTGTCAGTATTGAAAATGAAAATAACTACATTTTCTACAAAAGCCCTCGTCCTTAGAATGTACTCAAGATCTTTTAGAGAAACAATAAACATTTACATATTTTATCTACTGTAAATCTTTTCAATTCTCCTGTTGTTTCAGATGCTGAAAACGAGATGACTTTTATTTAATAAGCGCTCTTGCTTGTGAAATAAAAGAATTTGAATCATGATACATGCTTTGGAACATATTGTTCCGCCGATTTCCTGTGCCGTTCTTTATGAGCTCCTCTCCCTGGAGAAGGTATGGCGAATAAATAAGAAATGACATTCGATATCATTGCTCACGCTGAAGTGACAGACACACATGAGTGATGATTCTGAAATAAGGAACAACATGTTATGTGCACTAAAAGACATTTGGTAATTTCTCAATCCATCAAAGTAATGGTTTCGGGGATGAATGATGCAACTTCGCTCAGTGGTATTTTATGTAAGAAAAAAATAAAAAATGGAGCATTGGTAATAAATGAAGAAACGGGGTCTACCTTAACCCTTTGAAGACAGTCAGAGATATTGAATGAGGACTGTTGCATATTGCCAATCTCATGCGAAGAGTTAAGGTTGTGTTGATTGCTGTGCAGCATCTGCGAGACCCACAGTTTGACTGTTTTGGATTATGACAGCTGAGTGCTGCTTTTACTTAGAGAGACAGAAGGCTGATAACAAATACACAATAATCAACCCTTCCATGTTTTAATAATGTGCTGTCATAAAGGATTTATCTTTATTTGTAGGAGTCAAATTGTTAAAGGACCACTGTAGAAAAAAATCTTAGAATTTAAAATACACGTAAACAAAACACATACAAACAAGAAGTAAAATGAGCCATAAATTACTTTTCTCCTGTGTTGCTGCCATTTACAGTAGGTAGTAGAAAACATTACCAACAGATTTTGGGCTAGTTCATTTCTCCATATGGGATTCGCAGCATGGCCTTTATTCTTGATAGACACTCCCTGAAAAGGATTTATACAAAGACTCTGGCCAGCCTCCCTGCTTGCTGCACACTTTTATGACAGTTGGATGGAGCAACTGCGAATTACTACTTTTGAAAATAAAGAAAACCCTGAGACTGACAGTGGTCCTTTAAATTCCAAAAAATCCTGTTGTGTAAAAAAGGGGAACTTTTTTAATAATAATAAGTTCAGTTTGCTCTTTTTACAAAGGCAAATGCAGTAGATAAAAACACACAAGAAATAATTCAAAATAATGTTCTCTGGACAAGAGAATCAAAGTTTGACATTGTTTTTCAAGGAGATAACCTAGGGCCTGATTTAATTACATGAACCACCAACAGGGCTGGTGATTGGTTAACACAAGTGAATACAAATTTGCATCATTTAATTAACAGGAAAATGCTGAGTGAATATTAGCTCAACCATCCATGTGAGAAAGAACTCCGCTGAACAATCTTTTTATTATCCTGGCATTCTTTTTACTTTATACATTTTGTGATTTTAGATGCGGAGGTGTTGTTTTATGTGAATAATGAAAAAAAAAATCAGTATAGCAAATACTCCAAGCTTCATGCAGACTGGTATTGTCAGAACAGCTGAACTGGCCAGGATTGGAGTTCACTGCCTGAACAATTCTAGCCTAAATGGTGCATGACATAGGAGGAACTGTGCAAAGCCTCCTTGTCCAATGGTGGTGGACTTAGCTCCTCCTCTATCTTTATCTGATACAATGATGGCATTTTTCTTGGGGAAAACCTGCTTCCCTAGATCAGAATACAAGTTTCAAAGTAAAGCTGCATCAAAGTGGACTACACTGTACACAAGCTATATTCTCAGCTGAGACAGCCTCAAAGATTCGACTTGGCCAAGTTCCATCTATCCTGTGTATGAGGCTTTACATTTTGCACATGTGAATGCCAACACATCGAAATGCATAGTGACATCACTGGTACGCGGAAGTCAGCCGGGGGAGCCTGCATGCTAGTACCACCTAAACCACCCCCGCTGCTGGCCACAGTAGAGAAATAGGCTACCTCCTAAGGATGATTGTGGGGCATGCTGCCCATGAAATGCTCGTTGACTACTGAGTTTCAGTAAGTTTTTATGTATATTGCATGTTATATCATTAAAACTGTGTTACACTATGGAGCGATCCTTCTCTGTTTTGTTCTTCTATCTCAAACATTACTTAATAGCAGTCTGTGGAAAACATACAGCGGAAACCTGCTGGCCTACAGTAGTGACTGCGGGGAAGTAGATGGGCCTCTAGGTTCATAATTGAGGAAACAGTTTTTACTTGTTGTCCTATTAAAAAGGGGGCTCTGTTTATATTTGAATTGGTTTATGCTTGGGTATGTATAGCACATCTACTTAGTTCAGACCTCATCCTCCTAGAAGACAAATATTCAGAACAAACTTTATAGTTGTGTAAAGGATATTTGAAGGGAGAAAACAAACTACAATCTGGACTCCAATCTGCAGTAGAATGGCCTGTACAGTGACCTGACCTATATCCTATTGAGTTGCACTGAGAGGAGATTGATTGCACGGACCAAGAGGAACGTTCAGTCAGTATTTCCATCGAAAAAAAACAATCTGACATTTTGAACACAAAAGTAAAACAGTCATAGCTGCTAAGGAAGAGTTGTTGAATGAAGGGCAAGCTTAACTGTTCACTATGTTTTTCCTTACAAATAATTTCTCAATTATGTTGATTTACTAAGACTTTGGAATATAAGTGACTCGGTAAACCTAAAAATTATCTGCTATGAGATGGCAGAAGTTTGCAATACCTCTGAGTCACATTAGACTATTGTGAGGACTGCTGAATAGTTAGTAAATAGTCTGCTATTCCGATCACATGCAGCCAGCCACAACAAGAACGACACTTTCATAAGTTTAGGGGAGTCTAGATTAATTACTCAGAAAGTTTGTACTGCAGATACATGCAGTTATACAACCACTGCGTGCATGAAATAGAGGCGCTGTGAAAAAAAGAGTGCAGAATAAAGCTGAACTCATTGTTTTCCATAAATGATAAGGAAAACTATCGGTTTACAAGTAAATATAGGTTAAAATTAGCAATTATATCTAAAGTTATTTTTTTGTGTGTTTTTAAGTATACCAAAGCCAAATATTTAGGTTATTTTTATTGCTTCTTCATCTTTATCTGAAATACAATAATTAATGTATTAAAATAACAGAAATAAAAAATACCCCCCCCCCCCCAGGAAACAAATAACTATCCCCTCCCGGGCAACTAATAACCCCCCCAACTAATAACCCTCCCCTAGGCAACTAATAACCTTCCCCCCAGGCAACTAATAACTCCCCCCCTGCAACTTATAACCCGCCCCTTCCCTAATAGCCCCCCACAGTCAAAAATGGGCTTCCTCTACATAGCGGGTGGCCCTGACCCATTTTTGGCCATGCTATTATGAACTACTCCATCCAAGACCTTTCAAGAGATGTACAAATTCTCTGGGATTCTGTCTCTCATCCCATTAGGGTTTCTTCTATCTTTTACACATTTAAAGGGAACCAGAGAGGAAGCTATGTAAAAAATAGAAAAATATTTTATACATACCTGGGGCTTCCTCCAGCCCCATAAGCCTGGATCGCTCCCACGCCGCCATCCTCCGCTTCCTCTATCGCCAATACCGAGTCCCGTCACTTCCGGCGGACGCAACCAATTTTCTGCATGAACAGGGGCTCCCTCCATATTATTATTATTATTATTATTGATTTATAAAGCGCCAACATATTCCGTGGCGCTGTACAAAGTAAGAAACAAACATGGGGTACATAATATCCTTACTCATGCGCCTGCGTAGTTGGGAGCCGCACGCGCAAGTATATGGAGGGAGCCCCTGTGATGCGGAACATTGGTCGCGTCCGCCAGCCGACTGGCCGACTGGCGGAAATTACGGGACCCAGTACCGGCGGACAGAGGCAGCGGAGGACGGCGGCGTGGGAGCAATCCAGGCTTATGGGGCTGGAGGAAGCCCCAGGTATGTATAAAAGCTTTCCCCCCAATGTCTCTGGTTCCCTTTAAACAAGCCCTCAAAATTCACCCTTTTTATTCTGTAGAAGAAATAGCTTTTATTGACAATAACAACAATTCCATTCCCTTTACATATTGTATATTGTGATACCTAATCTCTTAGAATGTAAATTTGACTGGGCAAGGTCCTGTGCTCCTGTAGCATAGTTTGGTAGGTGAACAGAGGCGCCAGAAGGATAAAAGTACATAAAATTTTTAAAAAATTGCTGGGAGGAAGTGGTGGACTCGCCTCCGTTAAAGCAGACACCAAGGACTGTAAATGTATAGATATACACATTTATTGAAAATACCCCAAAGATGCAACGCGTTTCGCGGGCACAGCCCACTTCTTCAGGCAATAAGCAGGGGATAAACAACAGCAATTCAGTTATAGCAAGCAGAGCACCTCTGTAGCATAGTTTATACTTGTTTGTATGTATGCATGTTTGTCATCTGCATTATGCATTTATTAAACAGTACTGACTGATCACCATATAAAATGCACAATTTTAGCAAGCTATCAAAACAAAAGATACTGATAGATTTTATGATCTTAAAAAACTATTAAATACTTTTTAACTAAACTGCTGGTGATTTGAGGTTACATCTCCTTTTCAGGGTTTTAGAGATAATTGGGCATTACACCATTATTATGTGACAGTAAGCCCTTCCCGCAAACCCCCAAGCATTGTCAGTCTCTACAAAAGTTCTCACAAAATGTTCATAACAGGTAACAGATGTGATATTCAGACAACCAGAGAAATACCAATCATTGATTTGGTTGCATTCCGTCACTGATCTACCATGTTATCCCAGCAATGTGTAATTACCAACCATGCCCCCACCCCCCAGCAAAAATCATATGGAGCCAACCTGCAGAAAATCAAATCCCTCCCCCATGAATTGTGGCCAACCAAGAATCTAGCATGAGTACAGGTGTCCCCCGGGGTCACTTAATGATCTGTTCCTCACCTTTCCCCCCATACAGCCAGAACACTTCTGTACAGCATTGAGGCACCACATTGCAGGCACATTGTGCACACCTCGCCCCCCCCCCCCCCCCCTCCCCAATAGCAAGTGTAAGCATGGCTCTCCTTACCCACTCCCCAGAGCAAGTGCAGCCAGTTTAGCACCATGCTTTATAGCATCTATGCTCTCCATACTCATTTCATTTTTTAAAAAACATACTATTCAAATATTGCTTGTCTATTACTGATATGTATAATATTAGTTTGGAAAGGTTACAATATTTAGTATAAGTATGTCTTACAAGTACACGTACCCTTTTAGAGTAATCAGAATGCACAATGTGTATTAAAGATAACAGCATATAAATTACAATCCATTCAAAATATTAATCTCAACATTCCCATATTGAAAAATTAAAAACACTGGACATGATATATTTTCACTTGAATTCTGCCTGGCTTATGTTAAAGGAACCTAAACGGAGAGGAATATGGATGTTTCCTTTTAAACCATACCATTTGCATTGTAGTCCTGCTGATCTCTTTGGCTGCACTAGTGGCTGAATCACACACCTGAAACAAGCATGCAGCTATTCCAGTCTGACGTCAGAGCACCGGATCTGCATGCTTGTTCAGGGGCTGTGGCTGAAAGTATTAGAGACATAGGATCAGCAGGAGAGTCAGGCAACTGGTATTATCCATATCATTCTCAGTTTAGTTTCCCTTTAAGCCACACTTAGGCCTCATTCACACCTAAAAATAAAAACGCAAGCGTTTTGTGTTTTTGTGAGCTTTTTTAGCGCCTCTTGGCTCTCCATGGCGCGCTGCATTTTTGTTAAAATCGCTTTTCTAAACGCTTTTCAAGAGCGTTTTTTTCATTCACTCCCTGACGCAAAAACACCCCAAAAAATGGTGCAGGCACTGCTTTGTCCACCGTAAAGGGGACGCAACATGCTGATATGAACCTTCTCATAGAGATTCATTGCACAAGCGTTTCGTGAGCGATTTTAAAAATCGCCTGCGCTTGAAAAAAGGCGAAAAATGCCCCTAGTGTGAACGGGTCCTTAGGGCCTATTCACACTATTCGCTGCAAAATGGCTTAGTTTTAACTTAATACAGTCCTGGCCAAAAGTTTTGAGGCACATATTTTAATCACATATCAGTTATTTAATATGGAGAGCATATTTTTCTCCATAGACCTTGTGTTAAAAAAAGTAGATGATATCAGTAATTCTGCTTTCGCAGAGAGCTGAGCTGTTTCCAGGGGCGTAACTAGACATCACTGGGCCCCCCTGCGAAACTTTGGATGCCCCCCCCCCCCGCAAAACTTTGGATGGGGCCTCCCACCCCCCTCGCTTTCTGCACAGGAAAACTGAGGACCAATGTGTTATCCTCATGCAGATAAAAACACTTAGACTTAAAGGAAACGGCAGGCAATCTATGCTACCCCCAGATCTACTGACCCAGGGCTTCCTCCAGCCCCTTGCAGCCGGCAAGTTCCTCGTTGCAGCTCTAGTCCCAGTACATACATACACATACAACCTTATTATTTTACTACATGAGAGCACATGCTGAATGGAGGAACAATGACATGCTGAACATAAGTTATAGCATTTACTGTAACTTTGGCAAAACAGTCAGAATCTCACTAATTGATACTGTTATTACTAGAACTTGTGCTGGGTTTACACCATACAATTTTCTGCTAGATTTTCTGTTAAAATGCATAATTAGATTATTTTCTGTAGAGAATGGTCATTATCTCTGGTGCATTGTCTTCTGTTTATCTCCTGCTGCGTAGAACAATGCCTAATTGCTCGGCAGATAGATCGAAAGATAGATATATTTCCAACATGTTGAACTTCATCTATCTGGCAGGTAAATCTAACAGAAAATTGTATGGTGTAAACCCAGCATAATGCTTGGCATACACGGGTCGACACTGCCTTATCAATTGAGCCGCTGATAATATCCGACAGGTCCGATCACCACGTGGATCGATTCCCCACTCGATACCCGCGGGCGAACAATAGCGGGTAATTGAGCGGAAGATAAGGAAGTGCCGGCGGGGACAAGCGGGAGTCGATCCGGGGGGACGCGCAGGGACGCGGCAGGAGTCGATCCGGCGGCTAATTGAGCCGCCGGATCTAACCGTGTATGCCCAGCATAAGACTCAGTATGAGACAAAAAGCTCTCAATGAAGCAGCAACAGTAAGACATCAATCTCCACTCCACTGTGTTGTAAAAGTAATCAGAGCCATAAGGTCATTAGCCTGTGTGTGATAAGAATCTAGGAATCCTTTCGGAGTGATTGCTGAAAAAGGAAAGTCGACAACTTTTTTTCAAAATGTGACTCCTTTGTTTGTAAGATTGTACATGAAGTCATCATAACTTTGCAGCAGTGAGAGACAGATGTTTTTTACGAACCCTAGGGAGCAGGGACAGTGTACAAATTCCAAAGTGTGTGTGAGTCCTTATCTGTGTTGTGGACACATGCAGTCAATATAACAATAGTGCGAAAGCAGAATATGTTTTTTCTCTTCATGCCCTTAGCTGTCAGTCTCTCAAACTTTTCCCCCCACGGGCCCCCTGTGGCTTCTGGGCCCCCCTGCGGAGGCATCCCTTGCTGGGTCTATTGTCACGCCCCTGGCTGTTTCATTAGCATACTAAGTGACGGACTTCACTGATAGCAGACTTTCCAGCTGATTATAAAGCTGACACACATTACAGAGAGCCGTGCTGTTCTCACATGTAACTAGCTAAGTAAATAGATAAAACAGGCTGCTAATTAGTTATGTACTTAGCAGCCTGTTTGTTTATTTACTTAGCTAGTTACATGTGAGAACAGCAGCTCTCTGTAGTGTGTGAGTCAGTGTTATAATCAGCTGCAGTGTCTGCTATCAGTGAAGTCCATTGCTTAGTATGCTAATGAAGCTGCTCAGCTCTCTGGGAAAGCAGAATTACTGATATCATCTACTTTTTTTTTAACACAAGGTCTATGAAGAAACATATGCTCTCCATATTAAATAACTGATATGTGATTCATGGTAAATAATAATTTTCACTAAACTGCCCCTTTAAGTGTTTTATAATAGTAATTTGCATATACTTCAGAATGTTATGAAGAGTGTTCAGATGAATTGCATAGTCCTTCTTTGCCATGAAAATTAACTGAATCCCAAAAAAAAAACACTTTCCACTGCATTTCATTGCTGTCATTAAAGAGGAACTGTAACGAAAAAACGGCCCCTGGGGGGTACTCACCTCGGGTGGGGGAAGCCTCAGGATCCTAATGAGGCTTTCCACGCCGTCCTGCGTCCCTCGGGGGTCTCGCTGTAGCCCTCCGTACAGCGGTGACGTAATATTTACCTTTGCAGGCTCCTGCGCAGGCGCTCTGGCTGCTTTCGCTCCGAAGGAGGCGGAAATACCCGATCGCCGTCGGGTCCGCTCTACTGCGCAGGCGCAAGTCTCCGGCGCCTGCGCAGTAGAGCGGACCCGACTGAGATCGGGTATTTCCGCCTCCTTCGGAGCGAAAGCAGCCACAGCGCCCCCGCTGGAGCCTGCAAAGGTAAATATTGAATTGAACAGTCGGCACAGTCACCGGCTGTTCGGAGGGCTGCAGCGAGACCTCCGTGGGACAAAGGACGGCGTGGGAAGCCTCATTAGGATCCTGAGGCTTCCCCCACCCGAGGTGAGTACCCCCCAGGGGATCTTTTTGTTGTTACAGAGTCTCTTTAAAGGACCTGCTGAGATCATTTCAGTAATCGTCATGTTAACTCAGGTGAGAATGTTGACGAGCACAAGGCTGGAGATCATTATGTCAGGCTGATTGGGTTAGAATGGCAGACTTGACATGTTAAATGGAAGGTGATGCTTGAAATAATTGATCTTCCATTGTTAACCATGGTGACCAGCAAAGAAACGCATGCAGCCATCATTGCGTTGCATAAAAATGGCTTCACAGGCAAGGATATTGTGGCTACTAAGATTTCACCTAAATCAACAATTTATAGGCTCATCAAGAACTTCAAGGTTCAATTCTTGTTAAGAAGGCTTCAGGGCATCCAAGAAAGTCCAGCAAGCGCCAGGATCGTCTCCTAAAGAGGATTCAGCTGCGGGTTCGGAGAGCAACCAGTGCAGAGGTTGCTAAGGAATTGCAGCAGGCAGGTGTGAGCGCGTCAGTGAGTCGAAGACTTTTGGAAGATGGCCTAGTGTCAAGAAGGGCAGCAAAGAAGCCACTTCTCTCCCAAAAAAAACATCAGGGACAAATTGATCTTCTGCAGAAAGTATGGTGAATGGACTGCTGAGGACTGGGGCAAAGTCATATTCTCTGATGAAGTCCCTTTGTCGATTGTTTGGGGCATGTGGAAAAAGGCTTGTCAGGAGAAGAAAAGGTGAGCGCTACCATCAGTCCTGTGTCATGCCAACAGTAAAGCATCCTGAGACCATTCCTGTGTGGGGTTGCTTCTCATCCAAGGGAGTGGGCTCACTCACAATTTTGCCAAAAAACATAGCCATGAATAAAGAATGATACCAAAACACCCTCCAACAGCAACTTCTTCCAACAATCCAACAACAGTTTGGTAAAGAACAATGCATTTTCCAGCACAATGGAGGACCGTGTCATAAGGCAAAAGTGATAACTAAGTGGCTCGGGGAACAAAACGTTGAAATTTTGGGTCCATGGCTTGGAAACTTCCCAGATCTTAATCCCATTAAGAACTTGTGGTCATTCCTCAAGAGGTTGGACAAACAAAAAACAACTAATTCTGAGAAACTAAAATAAGTGATTATGAAAGAATGGGTTGCTATCAGTCAGGATTTGGCCCAGAAGTTGATTGAGAGCATGCCCAGTCGTATTGCAGAGGTCCTGAAAAAGAAGGGTCAACACTGCAAATATTGACTCTTTGCATAAATATCATGTAATTGTCAATAAAATCCTTTGAAACGTATGAAGTGCTTATTATAATTATATTTCAGTACATCACATAAACAACTGAAAAAAAGATCAAAAAGCAGTTTAGCAGCAAACTTTGTGAAAACTAATTTTTTTGACAGTCTCAAAACTTTTGGCCAGGACTGTAATTGTTCCATAGCAGCGCACTGCGAAAAGCTTCCAGTTAAAATGTATCTAATGTGAATTGACCCATGGGGATACATGGACATTGGACTGCACATCTGTTGTCAGTTCAGTTATAAGTGACAGCAACTGATTCAGTGTGAATAGACCCTTAGGTTTGTTAGATTGATTACAAGGAACACTGAAGTAAAAAAAACCCAAAAAACTTATGATATAGTGAATTGTATGTGTAGTATGGATAATTAACCATTTAACGGCAAACTAACGTATTAAAACGTCATGCTTTTGCCTGTTAACGGCAACATGACGTTTTAATATGTCGCGTATTCCCGCCGCCGCTCCGCACGTGTTCGCACCGCTACCGCCGCCGTCTGTCGGGTTCCCGTGCTGGGTGATTGGGAAAGAGGACCGGGCGGTCCTCTACCCAATCGCACTGCCTGGAGTGATTGGACGCGACCGCGAACAGCGGCCACCTCCATTCACAAAAACAGGAAACTGCAACACTTTAATAAAGTGTGAAAAAAAAAGTGATCACTTCCTATATAGCGCCATCTTGTGGCCAAAAAGTATATTACAGATACAAAAAACATACATATACAAGTACATACACACTATTAATAAAATCCATGAAATTACACTTCCAACCCTCCCCCCCCCCCCCAAAAAAAAAAAAACACTTGTAAAAAAAAAAAAAATCAGCTTCAAATAAATAAATAGTTGCCTTAGGGACTCAGCTTTTTTTAATCTATATTTTATGGGGGGAAATTTATTTTAATTTATTATATAGGGGCTTGTAATTCTGGCCAGAAGAAAAAAAAAACAGAACAGAAAAATAAGTCCTATATTTCAAAATAATATATTGTCGCCATACATTGTGATAGGGACATAATTTAAACGGTTTAATAATCGGGACAACTGGGCAAATAAAATATGTTTGTTTTACCCACAAGAGAATGTTTAATTTTAAAAGTATAATGGCTGAAAACTGAGAAATAATGATTCTTTTTTATTTTTTTTGTTTTTTCCCATTAAAACACATTTATAATAAAAAAATTCTTAGCAAAATGTACTACCCACAGAAAGCCTAATTGGTGGTGAAAAAAACGAGGTATAGATCATTTTCTTGTGATAAGTAGTAATAAAGTTATTAGGGAATAAAAGGGAGGAGCACTGACCAGTGAAAATTGCTCCGGTCCGTTAGAGTAAAAACCCTTGGGGGTGAACTGGTTAAAAGAACACAAGTAGCAAAGAAAAGAACATTATTTTTATTTTGAGTTATATATTTTTTTTATAAATTGCATAATTTTCTAATATTTTCAGTTTACAAACTACACTCTATATGTGAAACTATGAAACAGAGCAGAGCCAATGACCCTTTGAACTTCCCAGCAGTAAAACCTTATCGGAAGTTGTCTTTCATTGTTTCTTTGATGTATAAGCGCTTCAGAAAACAGCGCTGTCTTTGATGCATGTTGGATCGTAGAGCTCAGAGAAGATCATTTGTATAAATAACAAGTAAAGTTTCTTAACTCTTTCTGTACTGGAAGCAATATGAGACTCATATCTATGCTACTAATTTTCTATTTCTTAGCTGTACTACACATACAATTCCTTATATCATCATTTATTTTCACTTCAGATTCCCTTTAAAAGGAACCTAAATTGAGAAGGATATGGACTTTTCCTTTTAAAATAATACCAGTTGACTGACTCTCCTGCTAATCCTGTGACTCTAATACTTTTAGCCGCAGCCCCTTAACCACCCTGGCGTTCTGATAAGATCGCCGGGGCAGCTGCGGGAGGGTTTTTTTTTAATAAAAAAAAAACTATTTCATGCAGCCAACTGAAAGTTGGCTGCATGAAAGCCCACTAGAGGGCGCTCCGGAGGCGTTCTTCCGATCGCCTCCGGCGCCCAGAATAAACAAGGAAGGCCGCAATGATCGGCCTTCCTTGTTTTGCTTAGATCGTCGCCATAGCGACGAGCGGAGTGACGTCATGGACGTCAGCCGACGTCCTGACGTCAGCCGCCTCCGATCCAGCCCTTAGCGCTGGCCGGAACTTTTTGTTCCGGCTACGCTGGGCTCAGGCGGCTGGGGGGACCCTCTTTCGCCGCTGCTCGCGGCGGATCGCCGCAGAGCGGCGGCGATCAGGCAGCACACGTGGCTGGCAAAGTGCCGGCTGCGTGTGCTGCTCTTTATTTGAAGAAAATCGGCCCAGCAGGGCCTGAGCGGCAGCCTCCGGCGGTGATGGACGAGCTGAGCTCGTCCATACCGCCAGGCTGGTTAAAGAACAAGCGACACCCATGCTAACCTAGAAATAAAAAACACATATATAAGTAGATAAATACTACTTCTACTTACATAACAGATGTATTGTGGTATCCACGTATTGATTCCTGTGAATTTTACAAAGGAAAAGCAGAAAATCCTATTCTAGGCAGTAGCCATCTTGCAAAGCTAATGCTGACATCATATCCTCCATGACTCTTGTTTTCCCCCCTCCTTTCTCTTGCTCATTGTGTATTCATTAGCTGCCCTCTTCACAGAGTCTTTTTTTTATTTACACATCCAATCACTGAGTCACCTCAGCCTTGCTTGTAAACACAAGTGATCAGCTAGGCAGGGAAATAAATTGAAGAGGAGGAATATATTATAGATGAAAATAACTCCCAGCATTCAAAAGAACTCCCAGCATTCAACTTTTTTGGCACTGTTTGGCCCTAGGGCCAGTGCTCCTAAAGTATGTGATAACTCCAAACCATAACAGCAGAAAAAGTTTTGAATGCAGGATTAGCATCTTTATCACTTAATACAATCAGACCAGTTGCTGTTGAAATTTGATTTTTATGGTGACGATACCGCTTTAACAAGCTTGCAGATCAGGTGCTCTGACTGAAGTCAGACTGGATTAGCTGCATGCTTGTTTCAGGTGTCTGATTAAGCCACTACTGCAGCCAAAGAGATCAGCAGGACTGACAAGTAACTGGTATTGTTTAAAAGGAAACATCCATATCCCTCCCAATTAAGGTTCCCTTTAAGTGAAAAGGTGCAAGAAGGTTTTGTCAAAGGGATGGGACTTGGGCACGACTATTGCCATAGCAACTGCTACAGATCCTATCAGCACAAGGTCAACAGTATGTTGCTATATAAGAATTGAACCAAACTGCAATGTCAGAACACTATGAATTTATATATTTCATACAGGCATTTTGTTAGAATGCTCTGAAGATCAAGCTACGGGGCCATGTTTTATCGGTGCAGCTCTCATTAGCAGCATTTTTTGCTGAACTTGGACAACAAGGGGCCCTATAACATGTTTGCTGTCAGGCCCTATCACATACAGTAGATGATGATCAAAAGCACTGGTGCACTCATAGCAAAGTGCAACCCATTGTGCAGCGATGCCTGTGAACCTTCCTTGGCAGTGTGGTGTCTGAATCCATTTTCTGACATATACGGTTTAATTGTCCTCAGTGGCATAATTAAAAATCCTTTTAGGTTATTAAAGTATGATTAAAGATAAGTTTCAACAAGGAATGTTTCCTTTTCTCTTTCTGCAATCTGTGTGGGAGAAAAAATGCACCAGCAAGTGATTTATCTTAATAAATATCCAGATTGCTTTCATGAATGCTGATGAATGGTTGTCTCAAGTGTGCTTCTTGTGCTGAGTACTTAGTATGTGTATTGTGCTCTATATCACTCACTGCAATATGAAAACAGTTACTTCAGCAGTACATCTATGTGCTGCGTCAAGGCTCCAGTGGTGTTGGTTTCAAGAAGCTGCATGTATATGTATATGATTCAACCAGAAAAACAGAAAGATTGTTTGTAGAAGTCAACTGCACAGATGTCTTGTAAGAGCATTCCTGTCTCCTTATCATGTGAAAGGATTTTATAGCATGCTGGAAAATCTCTTTGTAATCCATATCCAATTAATCCCTCCCATTAGCAGAAAAACAAAAAAAGATTTCTGTGGGAGGGAGGTGCCCCAAAAAGTATAAAACACTCAAAAACAGATAAGCCATAGAATGCGGACATTACCACCTAAATCCCCATTCTCTGATTGGTTTATTCATTCTGAGTTTTCTGATTGTCATAAAATTACTGCATATCAGTAATGCGGATTTTCTGCGTTTTACATTACAGTCAAAATCTGCTGACTTTAGAAGTTAATAGCAAAGCCCCAATAGATCCTAGAAACACCAAATTGTCAGGGTATGTTAAGCAGAAATGTGGAAATAAGAGGAAAAAAAGACCTTGCAGTTTTTGAGATAATCGATGTTAAAGTTGGCGGAAATTTCCGCGATTTCCGTGGAAATCCGCATTGGTAAATCGGTAGCGGAAAGCGGAATCGGTAGCGGTAATCGGCAATGGCCGAAAGCAGATTTTCTGTGGAATCAGAACTTGGCAATTCCAACCATCCCCAATGATTACACGTTTCCTGGAGCCCAGTCCGCTTCCTCAGATCAAATATCAAACAGTGTCTGAACTGCAATGAAAGCAAGCTTGGAACACCTAAAAGACTTGCTTTCATTGCAGTTCAGACCCTGTCTGTTATTTGATCTGAGGAAGCGGACTGTGCTCCACGAAACTTGTTATTGGCTAAGTGTCTGATTATAAAACCTTACTTTGAAATTTATGTTGCCCCTTCTTTTACAGGTAAGCGAGGCCTTTTTTCTTATTTACTACATCCATTATTACTTTGGGGTACTTTCTCCCTTCCAGTTATAGCCCTTACAGCCCCCCGCCTTATTGGGGCTTATTGATTTTGTTTGTTGAGCATGAACAATTGTTTTTTCCTTGGAGTGTGACCCATATATTCCTTGGAGTGTGACTCATAACTTCCTCACCGGCTATCAGGGCTTGATTTCTGGGAAGGTCACAAAGGCCATTGCCTAGGCCGATAAAATCAGATAAGATAAGAAGGACAGCAGGACTTGGAGAGAGAAGAGGTCATATGTCAAAGCAAATCATCTCTTCTGGTCCCGCATTGCAGCCAGACAGCGAGCACCCTGCTCTGCATTAATAGCTGAATTCCAGAGCTCCCCAACCTCCTTCTTCTCTCTCTCTCTCACTTCCTGATGTGTAATAACAATCAGCATCTGCTGTCACCTGATGAGTCAATCCTCTGTATGATGTACATACAAGACAATGTGAGAAATACCAGGGATTTACATTTCAAAGCAGAAAGAACTAATTTCCACTGAGTTTTAATGCAGGCATTCACAAACATCAGTGAGCTCTGCTAGTTTCTTCATCTTCTCTTTTATAGCTGTGGTACTGACCCCAGCAGTTGTTAATTACTTTCTTATCTAACCCTAATTTATGACTTTCTCTTTTTTTTCTAGCTAGCAGAAGCTCTCTTCTTTGCTTTAGTTAACTCTTGCTTGACTCTGTCCTTCAGCTCCTACCATCTATGAGAACTGCAGGAATAAAAATGTTGTTTGCTTCCCTTTCATTGCTAAACTGTCACCTGAGCTTTTACTACTTCTATGCTAGCATTGTATCATCTTAGCCATCAGCGAAAGCAGATAGTTTTGAATCAGTGTGATACCATTTATTGGCTAAAAAGAAAAAGATGAAGCTTTCTGCTAATAAGCCTTCTTCAGACTTTGTCTCTGTATACTGTCAATATGTTAGAGCACACCACCATATGTACATTCAGCATTCAAAAGAGATACATAGATTTTTTAGCGAATAAAAATAAATGTCATTCAGATGCTTTAAAGTGGAGCTGAACTCTTGCACAGGGCAGAAGGAAAACATAGAGAAATGCACCCTGTATGTATTTAGAGAGCCTGTCTAATTCCCCCTCATCTGTGTCTAATCACAAGTAATTTGATCTGTACACTGTGTCACCTGACTGCAAAAACACACTGCAGATTTATTGCAGGATTTATATCAGCTGTAACAAAGATTTTTTTTTCTTTAAAGGTTATGTTGTTGCATATATTTTAGAGCAGAGAGGAAGTTCTTAGTTCAGGTCCACTCTAATTACAACAGAACATCCAAAGTGGGTCTTGACAGGATGTTTGCTAGTTACCTGTTCTCTGTTTTGGATGGGCTTCTCTCCATTGCACTGCCATGCCACCTGTTTGTTGCTCCGACTGCAGCCAGTCGCACGGAGGACAAAGAAGCAGCGCATGCTCTTGCCACTCGTGCTCCCTGTAATTTCTCACTCCTGCCCAGATGTGCACAGCAACCGAGGCCGGTACAGTGTTATGCATTCTTGACAAGTACCAGTCATACATCAGCGTCATTTCTCATGTATACATGCCCAGAACACTATCGGCTGCTGTGCACATTCGGGCAGGAGCGCAAATTACAGGAATTATTTGTTGAATGGGGAGCAGAGCAACACAACTGAAATGAGCCCATTCAAAATAGTGATCGCTAGTCAGAGTGTTGGACAGAATATTTGTTGGTGGTGGTGGCGGGGGTATGGTTGGTGGCAGCAGGCCTAGGGCACTGGAAAGTACAAATCCGGCCCTGTCTGCTATTATACTGTGGTTGTAAACAGAAACTCTATTGGTGCCAACATAGATTAAACATGTGACCGCTGCTGATAGAGGACAGTATCCAAAATCCGCAATAGTAAATATAGTCTAAAACTCAGCGCAGATCTTAAGTTGCACACGTGTGCTGGTCAACAACATAAGACAGTTAAAAGGTCCGCTGTCTCCTTACCTGGGAAGGAGACAGGCGGAAAATTTTAACTGTCTTATGCTGTTTACCAGCACATGCGTGCAACTTTCATATGGGGCCCAAGACATGGGAACCCCGGTATAAGTGTTTTATCTACAATGTTATGTTTTATGTGATTGATGTTTTTGAATAAATGGTGTACACTTAGAGCTGCGGTTTGTTTGTATTTTTATACTGTATTACTCTAGTCAACGTTCACACGTACATACAGATACGTACGAGTGGAGTATCCTAAAACTTATGCGAGACATACAACCTTATAATGTGGGCTGTTTGCAGCTGGTAAGTCTTTTCTCTATTTGGGTGATGGTGACCCCAAGGAGTATATAAAGTTTGAACAACACCATATGCTGTAGTATACTGACTTTTAAGATCTGCGCTGATTTTTAGACTATATTATACTGTGGTTACTAGTTTTGCAACCCACACTCGTGAGTAGGAATGATCAATGAGATGCAAATACTTTCGAGTTTATGAGAATTTATGTACATTTTTATACAAACATATGCAGCTTGAAAATGGACCCATCAATTTAAACCTTGGAGGGACTTCATTGGTCCATTTTCAAGCTGCATAAATTTGCATAAAACATTGACATAAATTTGCATGAACTCAGAAGTATTTGCATCTCATTGATCATCCGTACTCTTGAGTATCTTTGCTACTCTCTACTATCACAAGACCTCATCCTGACTCACTACACCATACGGGGCTCCTAGTGTATGGGCTGGAACCCACAGGAGCGCTTTTGGCAGCGTTTTGGCAGCACTGCGATACGCTAGCACTTTGCCAAAACGCTGGGCTAATGTTAATGGATGGGGCAACTTCCACAGGAGCGTTTGCGTTTCCCAGAAACGCAAATGCAGGACCTGCAGCATTTTGGGAGCGTTAGCGCTTCAATGTAAAGTATTGAAACGCTAGCGGAAACGCTCAGCAAAACCTAAACTGAACGGTTTTGCTAGCGTTTTGCGGTTCAGCACACTGTAACAAAATGAAAAATAATTCACAGGACCAATCAGGATAAAAACGCGAAACGCAAAACGCTACGCAACCGATGAGCAAAAAAATACAATGTTGAAAAACGCGACCGAAAACGCGCATTAATCCGCTTGCAAACCGCTCAGACAAAACGCTAGCGGTAGCGTTTCGCGTTTGCTGATTTAAGTGGGTTCCAGGCCTATCTGTGTTATTTCTTTTAGATCCATTAGAAAGGCCTCGACTCCTTTGGACACCACATGCCCCTTATTTGTAAAAAACAAAACACTAGAAAACATGTTTCATGTAAGGCAACCTGCTTTCTCAGGTCAGTAAACAGTGTCTTAGGGCAAGTATCACACGGCCAGACATTTATGTAGATTGCTATGAATTTGACTGACTTCCTCACTAAAGCAACAGCTGGATGAGACATGTGTATAGAGAGGAGACGGTTCTCTTATAATGGAAAGGAAATTATCATCAAGGAATCACAAAAAAATCCAACATTATGGAAAATCTCTAGATATAATAAACACTTTGAATGCTTTCATATCTTTATTGTTACTAGCAAGTTCAAATAATTACCTTTGTACTTCATCACATTATTTCAATATAATGGGTATCTATTATCAGTTAATAGTTAATAATTTTTAAGCCAGTTAAGCTAGGTACACATGCTAGATAACACTCAACTGAGATGGCCGATCAGTTACAGCTAGCCCAAGAATCCAGCATCTATATAGGTGTCTGTCGACATCACCTAAAGATTCAGTACAACAGATTTTTAAGCACAATGGGCTCAATTCTGGTAGCGTTTAGTAAATAACTACCTCATGGAATTGGGTTTACCTCATGAGGGAAATCAACTTTTGAATTCTGGGAGTTTAAGTAAAGTTTTACCTCAAGTAATTTCATGAGGTAATTCATGTGGTAATTTTCTACTAAAAATGTGTGGTATTTAGGTGAGGTGAAATACCTCACACTTGAATTCTAAAGTGAAATAAGGTGCGTGTTTGCATGTCTTTTACCTCACATAATTAGACCTACATCTACCACATGATAAATGCAGTGCTGTGACAGAATTGTGATATCTGTCACATAACATGGAGCCTTTTCAGCTTGTTCTGTGTTCAGGGCCCCCATATTTTGCTGAAATAAGTAAAAGTGATCTGACCAACGAATCTCTCCCCCCCCCCCCAGCTTCCATTTTGTTTAAAAAAAGAAACAGTGCTCCAAACCCTGTACAATCCTTCATCTGCCGTGCCCCCCCCCCTCTAAAAAAAATAAGTAAAACTGCGGCAAACACTGATTCCCCCCCCCTACCCCCTCAGCCTCTAAAAGTAAAAGTGCTGTAACCCCCCCCCCCCTCCAGACCCCCAGCCTCTAATAGTAAAAGTACTCACACCCCCAGTCTCTAAAAGTGCTGACCCCTCCCCCAGCCTCTAAAAGTGCTCCGACCCCCCCTATCCCCCCAGCCTCTAAAAGTGGTCCTACCCCCCCCCCCCCCCCCCTGTCTAAAGGTAAATGAGCTGGATTTTTTTTTAATAATGGATTCTTATAGATTTACTTTTCATAGGTTGCTACATAATCAAATACACCTTCCCTCCTCAAAAAAGAAAAAAAAACATCTTCCAAAGACTATCCTAACTTATGGAAGACAATTAAAGACTATTACTTATTTGCTACAGGCTTACCACTGAAATACCTCATGTTTTACCTCATGTTCGGAAATGAAGAAAATCTTTCAGAATTGATAAAAGAAGAGGAAAATACCTCATGAGGTATTTTACCTACAAAAAAATATTTACCTCACATAGCTACCAGAATTGAGCCAAATGACACCCAAACAACACTCAACCGATTTGGTCTCCTGACCAGTAACCAATGATCCGTGACATGAAAAATTAAACCGTCAAATTCTCTCATGAATGAAATTAGAATACCAACAAATGGAAGAGTTTTGAAATATTAGAAAGAGCCCAAGATGAGACACCTCATTATGACCAATAAGATTTATATGTAAAATTGTACTGACTCACAGGGTGGGTAATGGGTGGGGGCGATTGGGTGGGGTGGGGGGGTCATATGGTTTATATGCAAAGATGCTACACTAAAGGAATATATTGCCCAAGACACTGGTCTTGGGCAATATTGCAATTACCAGTTAAAAAAACAACAGATTGTCCACTGGTAACTTCTCTGCAGAATCCCCCACATCTCCCCCTCTGACCTCCGGTTAGCTGAGACTACTGGATGGTCTGGTTAACTGGGACTTTACTGTAAATATGAAAGGGGTCACTAAACCACTAGTGTACTTCATGAGGCTTCTGTTTGCCAACCCATTTGTTAGTTTTCCCAGAATTATTTTTGTTTCCGGCCCTTTTCAAAAGGCCAAAACAAACATGTAAGCTCTGCATTAGCTGGACAATAGTAAATTCACAGTCTACCTGTGCGGAGTCATCCTTTAAAGTCCTGGGCTTGTATGAGCATATTTTTTTTTATTTGATTACAGCGTTCAAGTATATTCAGCTGAAGTATTGGAAAATAGAAGAACAAAAAAGTCACACACATGTCAGGATCAATATTGGCAGGCAATTAAGAGACTATTAACATTAACTGTTTTGATAGACATTTGAGACTTTCATTTTAAAATGCAGTTTAGGAGATTTAGCATAACAATTACCATAGAAAACTGACTGATGTATGATAATAGAAGGGCATTGTGCGCTATTAAAAGTCCCGTAGAAGGCTTTTTCGTGCAAAGTTCATACATTATCCAGGAGTTGGAAATGTTAATGAGTTGTATAAATGTGGAGAGCATTAAATAAATATAGCCAGATTGTCATGAGAGCACATGTCTTTCTGCTAATGTGCCGGCGTCGTTTACTTGGACTTTTAAATTATGATAATTAACATGAGAATCATTCCAGGCATTAATGTAGCACTGCTGTTGGCAAAGTTGAATTTGGTAACATTGTTTCTGCTTGAACAAGTCTCTTTCTTAAGATGATATATCTCGAGGGGGGGATGGGGGGGCGGTGTTCATCTTCTTCTTTGTAGATAAAAAAAAGTGGCCCATTTGTTGGCTGATTATGGTGAGTGAGTGAAAGAGTCACCTTATACTGTCATCTGTTTTCAGTGTCACCTGAAGGACTTACAAAGCTGTGAAGTGCTCTAGGTCATTTTTCTGCTCAATTCAGCTCTTGAGAAACCCATTGCTTTTCATAATCATTCCGCAGATACATTTTCTAACCTATAGCTGAAGTTAAATGACACCTTTAAACACCTTGATTTAAAGTGATATGCGGTTGTACTAGTGGACCTGTTGAATCTGTTAAGTGTGCTCTGGCTTTCATCTTTACAGAGATATTCATTTAAAATCAGTGGAAGACAGGACCATCTAGAAATAACAATTTTGGGGAATGTTAAAACATCAAGGTAGCCAATGGAATAGAAGAGCTTTTCTCTTAAGGGGCCCATACACTCAGCCGATTTTCTGGCCGACCGATCGATCCCGATCGATCGATTGATCGTTTGCAAATCGGTTGGCCAATCGACCGATCGATGGCCGATTTCGATCGATTTCGATGGATTTCCATCGAACTTGCAGGGTGGAAAATTTAGGTCGATCTGATGAGATTGCTTATCAGTTTGCATTGGCCTTAATGGAAATCTGATGGCAAAAAAATGCCATCAGTTCGAATTTCAATAGATTTCAAACTGAAATCTATTGGAATTCTATCCTGGTAAAAAATGTTCTAAAAACGCATCAGATAGATCATCAGATGCATTTCTTATCTATCTGCTGTCAATCTGACGAGTGTATGGGCACCTTTACTCTCAAAACACATCTGTTCAGACAAGTCTATAATTTGCTCTAGGTAGCATTAGAGGCTCACTGTCTCATCCGATAACCTCTTTGTCCCCTACCCTAATATCTCCAACCCACTACCCTATAGATTGTATGCTCTCAAGGGCAGGGACCTCCTCCTAGTTATCCTATTTTGCTGTAATTTATCATATGAACATTAACCAGTATTGGTGATATCTCAACCTACACATCACCCATGTACGTACTTTACCTTCAGCTAATCAGCCTTTTGGTTCACATTTGATCGCACCTCCCAGGTACATCTAAAGATCCTGGTGTGGATCTTTTTCCCACCTCAGCACCTTTTTTACAGAGGAAACAAATTCCAGAAATGAATTAGAAAACCCGTTCCCTCTCTGAGCCAATATAATGCTTGGATTCTAATATTTAAACATACAGGGTAGTTGGTGATGGTTGAACTACAATTTTATATACTTTTTTGATTAGAAACCCAATATAGATGAAAGAAATCTGGGACATACATACACACCATAAATTACTTTTCCAGACTCTGTCCACAACTGCCACAAAATAGACCTGATGTTTCTTTGTACACCAGATCAAAATGTCCCAGAATGTAATTGCTGTCTAAACCATTTTAAGCTGCTAATTACATAATCATGGCACTACCCTTGCACACTGTGGCTAATATTAATTTGAATAACAGCTATGCCTCAGGAAAATGTTTAGGGTGTCCTGTACAATCATAATCTGTAACCTTGATAAACAGCATTTGGCAAAGGCTGACTAGAAATACTCAAACCATTTAAATTAGATGTCAGCAACGATACATTAAAGTGTTACATTAAGTACTAAATTAAATAGTGCATCTATTAAGATTATAATGCTATTATAATAGATTGCCACGATATTATAAAAAAGTAACAAGATAATATTCTCCTAAACCTTTATTAGGAAAAACACAAATTAGGCCGGTCTGGGTAGAGTGTAGTGTATGTAGGGGAAGGGGGCGGGTGGGGGGGGGGGGGGGCGAGGCAATCGGATCCTGAAGTAACTGTAACACATCAAAACCGTGATATGGATTGACTGCTTTCAAAATACATGCCAACCATTTCTTGTACACGGTATAGGCCTCTTCTTTTAACTGCAGCCCACTAAAGGTTTTAGAAGACTGTGTGAACCTGAAATCATTTTAAAAATCTCCCACAACAAAAAAAAAATAGAAAAACTAAACAGCTAACTAACCACTAAGATTATTCTGCCTCTGTGCTAAGATCAGGCTATGAAACTGTATTTTAACAATATGTTATAGGAAAGCACATTGTTTTCTTTTTCCATTATAAAAGTAAATATTAACCCTTAGGGCTCGTTTCCACTGTTGCGACGCGATTTCGCCGGCATTCCGACGCTTGTAAAAACGCATGCGGATGCGTTTCCACATGCGTTTTTACCCGCGACTTTGCGTGCGATTTCGCATGGCAGGGTGCCATGCGAAATTAACCATGACACTGCCAGGGCAAAATAACATTGAAAAAGGTGCGAAATCGCACGCGAAATCGCGGGTAAAAACGCATGTAACAAACGCATGCGTTTTTACTATTAAATACATTAGCGGCGATTCGCACGGATTCCCGACGCAGGCGAATTCTATGGGTCCCGTCGTGCAGATTTGGCCCGCTGCCAAATCGCTCCCGCACGCCGCACATGTGGAAACAGCCCCGGCCACTTCAGTGTAACAAGCGAATCCGCATCTCGTCGCCGCATGCGGATTCGCTATGGTGGAAACGAGCCCTTAGACTGCCATCTAGTTTTCAAAAAAGCCACACACCAGTGCCAGCTATGTTTGAATTGTATTTATTAAATGTCTTTCCCAAATCTACAAGTACCAAAGTCCACAATAGTCAATGTGGTTGATTCACTAAACCGTGCTATGACAAAAAACACGCCTTATCAGAGATAGCACACCTTATCAAAGATAACACACCTTATCAAAGTTAACATGCCTTATCAGAGTAGTATAGCAAGCACTACGAACCTGCAAGGGCTCAGGGCAGGTAGAGTGCCAATGCCAATTAGCAGGCATAAGTTTGTAGCACTTGCTATGTTACTCTGATAAGGCGTGTAAACTTTGATAAGGCTTATCTTTGATAAGGCATGCTATTTATTATAAGGCGTGCTATCTCTGATAAGGCGTGCTATTTGTCATAGCACGGTTTAGTGAATCAACCACATTGACTATTGTGGACTTTGGTACTTGTAGATTTGGGAAATCAACCCCAATAGGACTGTCTGTATGGTGCACAAAAAATTGAGATGATTGAGAATTAGGCAAATTGTTATGAAAATCTAAAATGTTATGGGACTAATCAACTCTTGCAGTGAAAAGATTTCGTCCATTACCAAGCTGCATACATTTGCTGTAACATTTGCATAATTCTACATCAACATACAATTGTTTGCATATTTCAAGTCAACTATAAAGTTGCCACTGAGCCAAAACTTTATACCACATGCCTTTAGATGCAAGTGGCAATGGACTATTGGTAAACAAAAACACCTATAGACATCCATGGCCAGTGGATGTAGATTTGTTCTAAAGTGGTTTTAGACATCCATGGCATATGGATGTGGGAATACAGAAATGCCTATAGATGTCCAAGGCAGTCTAAGGGTCAAAGTTTAAAAGTGCTCCAGACCATGGACTGGCAGAGGAGGCTTCCATAGGATTGAGGAGAGAGAAACTGGCATCCATGGACAGTGGAAGTCATGTGCTCTATGGGACCTTTAATTCTATATAAAATAATGGCTCTATACTCTTCCCTCTATGCATTAAAATATACCATTCCGGCTCTTTTGATATTCAAAGTGGAATGAGACAGGGCCATCCTCTCTCTCCTATATTTTACTCACTAGTGTTTAAATGCTAAGCCATGTGCCAAAATACCTCCTTTCCTAAGACAGTAGAATGGATGCACCCCAACAAAGATAGAAAATAAACATGTCTGAAGAATTCATTATCACCAATAAGTCCCCATTCTCTACTATGGCTTGACCCAGCTCGTTGGCCATTGGAAGAGGTACTGTCTTTTTTATCTAGGTAGGTTCTAATTAATTGAGACAGAGCAAACTGTATGCTCCACTTATCTTCAGTCTTAAACCCCTTAACCCTACTTTCAACAAAGCCTCTCTTCACTCTCTTTTGCACACATTTTGCTTAACCAGGCTTAGTTGGCTGCAGCTCCAATACTTATCCCTTATGAGGCTTTTCAACATCACCCGAATTAACAGCTCTTCTCTGGCCAGTGGGGTGGCTTTTACATAGAAAATTTCACTTTGTACCCATCCAGTATTAACCACTTCAGGACCACAGTCTTTTCGCCCCTTAAGGACCAGAGCCTTTTTCTCCATTCAGACCACTGCAGCTTTCACGGTTTATTGCTCGGTCATACAACCTACCACCTAAATGAATTTTACCTCCTTTTCTTGTCACTAATACAGCTTTCTTTTGCTGCTATTTGATTGCTGCTGCGAGTTTTAGTTTTTATTATATTCATCAAAAAAGACATGAATTTTGGCAAAAAAATGACTTTTTTTAACTTGCTGTGCTGACATTTTTCAAATAAAGTAAAATTTCCTATACATTTGAGCGCGAAAGTTATTCTGCTACATGTCTTTGATAAAAAAAAAACCATTCAGTGTATATTTATTGGATTGGGTAAAAGTTATTGCGTTTACAAACTATGGTGCCAAAAGTGAATTTTCCCATTTTCAAGCATCTCTGACTTTTCTGCGCACCTGTCAGGTTTCATGAGGGGCTAAAATTCCAGGATAGTACAAATACCCCCCAAATGACCCCATTTTGGAAAGAAGACATCCCAAAGTATTCAGTGAGAGGCATGGTGAGTTCATAGAAGATTTTATTTTTTGTCACAAGTTAGCGGAAAATGACACTTTCTGACAAAAAAAAGAAAAAAAAAAAGTTTCCATTTCTTCTAACTTGCGACAAAAAAAAATGAAATCTGCCACGGACTCACTATGCTCCTCTCTGAATACCTTGAAGTGTCTACTTTCCAAAATGGGGTCATTTGTGGGGTGTGTTCACTGTCCTGGCATTTTGGAGGGTGCCTAATTGTAAGCACCCCTGTAAAGCCTAAAGATGCTCATTGGACTTTTGGCCCCTTAGCGCAGTTAGGCTGCAAAAAAGTGCCACACATGTGGTATTGCCGTACTCAGGAGAAGTAGTATAATGTGTTTTGGGGTGTATTTTTACACATACCCATGCTGGGTGGGAGAAATATCTCCGTAAATGACAATTGTTTTATTTTTTTTTACACACAATTGTCTATTTATAGAGATATTTCTCCCACTCAGCATGGGTATGTGGAAAAATACACCCCAAAACACATTATACTACTTCTCCTGAGTACGGCGATACCACATGTGTGGCACTTTTTTGCACCCTAACAGCGCTAAGGGGCCCAAAGTTCAATGAGTACCTTTAGGATTTCACAGGTCATTTTGAGAAATTTTGTTTCAAGACTACTCCTCACGCTTTAGGGCCCCTAAAATGCCAGGACAGTATAGGAACTCCACAAATTACCACATTTTAGAAAGAAGACACCCCAAGGTATTCCGTTAGGAGGATGGTGAGTTCATAGAAGATTTTTTTTTTTGTCACAAGTTAGCGGAAATTGATTTTATTTGTTTTTTTTTTCACAAAGTGTCATTTTCCGCTAACTTGTGACAAAAAATAAAATCTTCTATGAACTCACCATACTCCTAACGGAATACCTTGGGGTGTCTTCTTTCTAAAATGGGGTCATTTGTGGGGTTCCTATACTGCCCTGGCATTTTAGGGGCCCTAAACCGTGAGGAGTAGTCTTGAAACCAAATGTCGCAAAATGACCTGTGAAATCCTAAAGGTACTCATTGGACTTTGGGCCTCTTAGCGCACTTAGGGTGCAAAAAAGTGCCACACATGTGGTACCGCCGTACTCAGGAGAAGTAGTATAATGTGTTTTGGGGTGTATTTTTACACATACCCATGCTGGGTGGGAGAAATATCTCTGTAAATGACAATTGTTTGATTTTTTTTACACACAATTGTCCTTTTACAGAAATATTTCTCCCACCCAGCATGGGTATGTGTAAAAATACACCCCAAAACACAATATACTACTTCTTCTGAGTACGGCGCTACCACATGTGTGACACTTTTTTGCAACCTAGGTGCGCTAAGGGGCCTAACGTCCTATTCACAGGTCATTTTGAGGCATTTGGATTCTAGACTACTGCTCACGGTTTAGGGCCCCTAAAATGCCAGGGCAGTATAGGAACCCCACAAGTGACCCCATTTTAGAAAGAAGACACCCCAAGGTATTCTGTTAGGAGTATGGTGAGTTCATAGAAGATTTTTTTTTTGTCACAAGTTAGCGGAAAATGACACTTTGTGAAAAAAAAAAACAATACATATCAATTTCCGCTAACTTGTGACAAAAAATAAAATCTTCTATGAACTCATCATACACCTAACAGAATACCTTGGGGTGTCTTCTTTCTAAAATGGGGTCACTTGTGGGGTTCCTATACTGCCCTGGCATTTTAGGGGCCCTAAACCGTGAGGAGTAGTCTTGAACCCAAATGTCTCAAAATGACCTGTGAAATCCTAAAGGTACTCATTGGACTTTGGGCCCCTTAGCACAGTTAGGCTGCAAAAAAGTGTCACACATGTGGTATCGCCGTACTCAGAAGAAGTAGTATAATGTGTTTTGTGGTGTATTTTTACATATAACCATGCTGGGTGGGAGAAATATCTCTGTGAATGACACATTTTTGATTTTTTTTACACACAATTGTCCATTTACAGAGAGATTTCTCCCACCCAGCATGGGTATGTGTAAAAATACACCACAAAACACATTATACTACTTCTCCTGAGTATGGCGATACCACATGTGTGACACTTTTTTGCAGCCTAGGTGTGCTAAGGGGCCCAACGTCCTATTCACAGGTCATTTTGAGGCATTTGTTTTCTAGACTACTCCTCACGGTTTAGGGCCCCTAAAATGCCAGGGCAGTATAGGAACCCCACAAGTGACCCCATTTTAGAAAGAAGACACCCCAAGGTATTCCGTTAGCGGTATGGTGAGTTCATAGAAGATTTTATTTTTTGTCAAAAGTTAGTGAAAAATGACACTTTGTGAAAAAAACAATAAAAATCCAATTTCCACTAACTTTTGACAAAAAATTAAATCTTCTATGAACTCATAATACACCTAACAGAATACCTTGGGGTGTCTTCTTTCTAAAATGGGGTCACTTGTGGGGTTCCTATACTGCCCTGGCATTTTACGGGCCCAAAACTGTGAGTAGTCTGGAAACCAAATTTCTCAAAATGACTGATCAGGGGTATAAGCATCTGCAAATTTTGATGACAGGTGGTCTATGAGGGGGCAAATTTTGTGGAACCGGTCATAAGCAGGGTGGCCTCTTAGATGACAGGATGTTTTGGGCCTGATCTGATGGATAGGAGTGCTAGGGGGGTGACAGGAGGTGATTGATGGGTGTCTCAGGGGGCGGTTAGAGGGGAAAATAGATGCAATCAATGCACTGGGGAGGTGATCGGAAGGGGGTCTGAGGGGGATCTGAGGGTTTGGCCGAGTGATCAGGAGCCCACACGGGGCAAATTAGGGCCTGATCTGATGGGTAGGTGTGCTAGGGGGTGACAGGAGGTGATTGATGGGTGTCTCAAGGTGTGATTAGAGGGGGAAAATAGATGCAAGCAATGCACTAGCGAGGTGATCAGGGCTGGGGTCTGAGGACGTTCTGAGGTGTGGGCGGGTGATTGGGTGCCCGCAAGGGGCAGATTAGGGTCTAATCTGATGGGTAACCGTGACATGTGGTGATAGGGGGTGATTGATGGGTAATTAGTGGGTGTTTAGAGGAGAGAAGAGATGTAAACACTGCACTTGGGAGGTGATCTGATGTCGGATCTGCGGGCGATCTATTGGTGTGGGTGGGTGATCAGATTGCCCGCGAGGGGCAAGTTAGGGGCTGATTGATGGGTGGCAGTGACAGGGGGTGATTGATGGGTGGCAGTGACAGGGGGTGATTGATAGGTGATTGACAGATGATCAGTGGGTTATTACAGGGAATAACAGATGTAAATATTGCACTGGCGAATTGATAAAGGGGGGTCTGAGGGCAATCTGAGTGTGTGGGCGGGTGATTGGGTGCCCACAAGGGGAAGATTAGGGTCTAATCTGATGGATAACAGTGACAGGTGGTGATAGGGGGTGATTGATGGGTAATTAGTGGGTGTTTAGAGGAGAGAAGAGATGTAAACACTGCACTTGGGAGGTGATCTGATGTCGGATCTGCGGGCGATCTATTGGTGTGGGTGGGTGATCAGATTGCCCGCAAGGGGCAGGTTAGGGGCTAATTGATGGGTGGCAGTGACAGGGGGTGATTGATGGGTGGCAGTGACAGGGGGTGATTGATAGGTGATTGACAGGTGATCAGTGGGTTATTACAGGGAATAACAGATGTAAATATTGCACTGGCGAATTGATAAAGGGGGGTCTGAGGGCAATCTGAGCGTGTGGGCGGGTGATTGGGTGCCCGCAAGGGGTAGATTAGGGTCTAATCTGATGGGTAACAGTGACAGGTGGTGATAGGGGGTGATTGATGGGTGATTGATGGGTAATTAGTGGGTGTTTAGAGGAGAGAAGAGATGTAAACACTGCACTTGGGAGGTGATCTGATGTCGGATCTGCGGGCGATCTATTGGTGTGGGTGGGTGATCAGATTGCCCGCAAGGGGCAGGTTAGGGGCTGATTGATGGGTAGCAGTGACAGGGGGTGATTGACGGGTGATTGACGGGTGATTGACGGGTGATTGACAGGTGATTGACAGGTGATCAGGGGGGATAGATGCATACAGTACACGGGGGGGGGGGGTCTGGGGGGGGGGGTTGGGGAGAATCTAAGGGGTGAGGGGTGATCAGGAGGGGGCAGTGGGCAGGGGGGGGATAAAAAAAAAATTGCGTTGACAGATAGTGACAGGGAGTGATTGATGGGTGATTAGGGGGGTGACTGGGTGCAAACAGTGGTCTGGGGGGTGGGCAGGGGGGGGTCTGAGGGGTGCTGTGGGCGATCAGGGGGCAGGGGGGGGGAAATCAGTGTGCTTTGGTGCAGACTAGGGTGGCTGCAGCCTGCCCTGGTGGTCCCTCGGACACTGGGACCACCAGGGCAGGAGGCAGCCAGTATAATAGGCTTTGTATACATTACAAAGCCTATTATACTATGTACATGCGGCGATCCGGGTGCTAGTAACCCGCCGGCGCTTCCGAACGGCCGGCGGGTTACTACGAGCGGTGGGCGGAGCCAGTCCCCGGCGGCTGATCGCGTCACGAATGACGCGATCGCCGCATAGCCACTCCCACAGCCGCCCCCGCCGATGGGCGTATTGCGGTCGTTTGGGCCCAGTCTTTGACGCCGCCCATCGGCTGGGGGTGGTCCTCAAGTGGTTAATTTAAGACTTGGCAGACCTTGTATCTCAGACTTTGTTCTCAGGCGTCTTATGTGTATGGCAGTCTGAGGGGAAGGCCTTTTAGGAAAATACTCTTGGTACAATATTTCCTGATGAGGAGTGGGAAAAAGCTCTCAGCCTATCTCACAAACAATTTCGAACCAACCATCTTCAAGAGTGAAACTATGACTTGTTATCAAACAGGGCCTCAAGGTCCTACTTGCTATATTCTCAAAGGTTTCAATACTTAGGGCTTGATTCAGAAAAGGGTGCTAAGTGTTAGCACGCCAGTGAAAAGCCACTTTGCATGTGCTAACATGCTTTGCACGTGCTAACTAGGGTGCTACATAGTTAGCACATGCAAACTACGTAGCACGGTAGTTAGCACATGTAAACTACTTAGCACCCTAGTTAGCACATGCAAACTACTTTAGCATCCTAGTTAGCACAGTGCTAAGTAGTAGTTTGCATGTGCTAACTACTTAGCACCCTAGTTAGCATGCCCAAAGCCTTTAGGCGTGCTAACTGGGTTAGCACCATTTACTGAATAAGGCCCTTAGAGGAATTTGTTGCTTTGATCAAGCAGGATACACTTCTAAAATTTAATTAATTCACACCACTGACTCTCCTGGAATGGATAAAAAGAGTCCCTGCACATTGCTCACTAAAAACAACTCCCCATGTTTAAGTCCCAATCTGTTATCCAAATAAACTCTTAACAAACCATATATATTAATCATCATCATGGGAATCTATTGTAAAAGGCATTATTAAATTTGAGGTACTCCTCTTCCACATTCTAATATATACTTTTTACTATTTACTATATACTATTTATTCCAATGTCTTCTGATTTCAGATAGATGAACCCCCCCCCACACACACACACACATAGTCTAGCCAGACCTCCAACAGAGTCCTAATTCAAAAGAGTGCTCAATGATAGTTTTGTCATTACCCTTAAAGGAAACATGCTTCCATCCAATGGCAATGAGGGTAAACAATTTTAAAGTGGAAAGGGGGTTGAAGTGCTTGGTATTTTTTTGCCTTTAAAGTCTTGAAGTGCAAACTTAGACTTTAGGATACCCTCTGGCCAGACTGCCGTATACGGATTGGTACATGCATAGAATCTGCAATACATTATAGCTTTCTAATCTGCGTTTATGTACTTGCATTCACCTCCCCCTGGTAAACCCAGGGGCTCCCAGCTAAGGAGTTGTGAATGTTGTTACCATGATCAGGACATTGGCTCAGAGAATAGCCTGACTGGTGCAATCCTGACTCTTCTACACCAATAAAGGAGTGTGCATGGAAGCATGGGAAAATCCAGTGTGCTTACTTATAGATGGCTCTATAAACAGTTTTCTTTAGGTCTCTTCTCTTGTCTCATGTTCATCTCTCCCTGCGCTGGGATACGGATACTATATATTATTGAGCATTGTAAATGCACTATATACACTGGTGGTCATTCCGGCTGACTTATACTGTATATTATACAGTATGGCTGCAGTAGATGTCCAGGCTGCAGTAGATGCTTTATTGGTACATGATGACTAAATATGTTATATGAAAATTGTGAGGTACACATGAAGACTTTTTGAAAGGCGTGTAATGACTTTTATAGAATGTTATATTTTAGCACACACATTTTTCCTTCTCAGTATATAACTTTAAATGTGGCATCTGATGAAGGGTGGAGACCAAACCAGGATTTAGAGTTGAATGTTTGATCTTCTTCTTTTGTTTGTGTTTTTTAAATACTCTATACACATTCATGGTATATTTGGAACTACATTTTAGGTACTTTTATTTATGCATTAATTTGCATTTTATCACCAGTACAGTATTAAAAAATAAGGGGCCCCACATTACTTTTTAAACCATTTTAGCTAAATCTGGCTTTGTACATACGTGAACTGAACTGAAACAGTAGACTTACAAAGGGGGGATGAATTATACCACAAAACAGAATTTTAAAGAAGAAGAGTGCACCCTTTTGTGTACATGTATATTAACTATATTCCTATCACTTGCCAGACATTGCTATATCACCTACATTCACTGGTTTGTAAAAGCTGACCATAGTAATTCTGGGTAAATATAAATGTATTTCAACTTTACTGATGTTGGCTAATAAGCACGAATTACAGTGTGCCAAATAATCTTGGAAACATTCCCTACACTAATAATTTCAGTCAGATCCTTGCATTGTTTACTTGCTGTAATGTAGATGTATTACAACAGTGAAATGACACAACCTGAACTGAAATGATAATTATGCAGCGTTTAAAGGACTTTGATGTAAATGAAATTGCTGAGAGGAACGATTTGCAGTCTAAAGGCAGAAATGACAAATTCAGAGTCCATCATTCTTAATTGTGCATTTAAACTATGCTAATTGCTAGATGTGATTAAAACATTATATAATTATGTAAATTAATTAAAATCAATTTAGTTATCAAAAAGGAACACTAATAACCTCTCATACTTTAAACAGTGTGTGTCAGAAATGTTCCTTGCAGAGACAATTCTATTCCTATCTGCACTATTTCTGTCAGTGTTTATACCCTAGAGAAGGGGAAGACTGGCAGTCCCCTGCAAAACACCTCTTCTGGACTGATGACCTTCCTCCCATGTGCTGTAGCAGTGTGCTGGTCACTATGAAGTGTAATTACAAAACTACTCACTTCTTTACTTCTTAACCCTGTGGGAGGCAGTACTTTTCACATCGCATTTAGGTGTAATCCATTTCAAACACATCTGGAATGCACAGGTTAAATGTACAACAGTCTCTGCAGTGGAAGGCTGAGAAATTCCAAATAGAGCAATTTGGTTGAACACTAGTAGAAACCAACAGCATCCTGTATTAAAGAGAAACTCCGACCAAGAATTGAACTTTATCCCAATCAGTAGCTGATACCCCCTTTTACATGAGAAATCTATTCCTTTTCATAAACAGACCATCAGGGGGTGCTGTATGACTGATATTGTGGTGAAACCCCTCCCACAAGAAACTCTGAGGATCGTGGTACTCCTTGTAGTTTCCTGTCTTCCTATCTGTGAACCTTGTGGCATTGTGGGAAAAAGCTGTTTACAGCTGTTTCCGACTGCCAAAAAAGCATGCAGCAGCTACATCACCTGCCAACAGTAAAAAATGTCACCATGTAATAAATGTCAGAATGTAAATTAGGGATTTAAAAGATTTTACAACGGGCAAACACTGACTAAATCATTTATACATAATTATTGTAAAAACGAAGCACTTTTTTTATTACATTATTTTCACTGGAGTTCTTCTTTAAGGCAATGCAACTGCTGATGATGTGCAAAGTCCACTGATAGAACAGCAGATCAAATTTTAGGGTAATGCGATCTGACCAGGGAAAGATTAATTTTGGGTTTTTTTTTTCTTTGTATTATATCAGCCTTCATGAAATGTTTTCAGATTGTCAATGAACAAAGAAGAAGATCAATCAGATGTGTAGGTGTAAATGCAAGAGCAATGCATTGCTATAAACAGTATCAATCTTTATTATCTCTGAAGAGAAGTTACTATATGGGGTTGGTGCAATAAACTTTTTTTAGTTCTTGTAATGCCTTTAATTTCAATCTTGTTTTGGTAGGTTTTTTACTGATTTCACTTAACATGCAATTTACAAGCAATTACCGAATACAGTATAAGACGCACTTTTTCTTCCCCAAAACTAGGGGGGAAAGTACGGTGTTTTGAAAGTACGGTATTTTGGCCCAAAAACATACTTAATTGATCCTGTCACCACGATCCTCTCCTCCTCCGACCTGACTGCTGCCATTCGAGGGTCATCCAATTGTCCCAGCTGCGGACATCTGAGGGTCCCAGCCATCCCATCCAGTTTCCCGGCTCTTGAGTGTCCCAGCCGCCGGATCTTCTTCACTGCAGACTGCAGCCATGCGGTAAACACCCCACCGACATCCTCCATAGTAACGGCGTCCTCATCGTAGTTACAGTGTCCCTTCTGTGTGACGTCAGGCACACGTGCGCCGCTCGTCACACAGAAGGGGGCACTGTAACTACGATGAGGACGCTGTTACTATGGAGGATGTCGGTGGGGCGGCAGGGCATGTTTACCGCATGGCTGCAGTCTGCAGTGAAGAAGATCCGGCGGCTGGGACACTCAAGAGCCGGGAAACTGGATGGGATTGCTGGGACCCTCAGATGACCACAGCTGGGACCATCGGATGACTCTCGGATGGCAACAGTCAGGCGGAGGAGGAGAGGACCGTGGTGACAGGATCAGGTGAGATGCAGCAGGGGTGAAGTGTAGTGTAGTGTAGTTTGGGTTGGCTGCAGGGGTTAGTTAGTGAAGTGTAGTGTAGTTTGGGTTGGCTGCCGGAGTTAGTTAGTGAAGTGTAGTGTAGTGTAGTTTGAGCTGGCTGCAGGGGTTAGTGTAGTGTAGTGTAGTTTGGGTTGGCTGCAGAGGTTATTTAGTGAAGTGTAGTGTAGTGTACTTTGGGTTGGCTGCAGGGGTTAGTTAGTGAAGTGTAGTGTAGTTTGGGTTGGCTGCCGGGGTTATTTAGTGAAGTGTAGTGTAGTGTAGTTTGGGTTGGCTGCAGGGGTTCGTTAGTGAAGTGTAGTGTAGTTTGGGTTGGCTGCAGGGGTCAGTTAGTAAAGTGTAGTGTAGTGTGGTTGGTGGTGGTAGCAGGGGTTAGTGAAGTGAAGTGTAGTTGGTGGGGGTAGCAGGGGTAAGTGAAGTGTAGTGTAGCAGGATTTAGTGTAGATGGGCAGTGTAGCTTAGATAGAGACAGTTTGGGGGAGTTTAAAGGTCCATAAGATGCCCCTGCACCATAGACGCACCTAGGTTTACCGTAGTTTATTTTTTCCCCCCTGATTTTTGCCCTCTAATAAATCTAGGTGTGTCTTATATGCCGGAGCGTCTTATATTCCAGAAAATACGGTAACAGCTAGGAGAAAACATCTGTGTCCATTTTGTGCCTAATTATGTGCAAGAATTAACTCATATTTACTGTATAAACTATACATACATTATTCCATTACTACCAGATGATTCATGACAGCTTTTCAGCTGTCTCCTATGCCTGGTTTGAGGGGGTAGCTCAAGATCTGCAAGCAGCAGATGGTCACTAACAATACACAACAGAGCTGTGCTTCTGTTACATAAGATAAACATTCATACAGCCAGTGGCATATCTAGAGACCATGGGGCCCCATAGCTAAACTTTCATGGGGCCCTCAGATGTAGACAGTCATAAGCAATGCCACCTGTCCCTATCCTATGGATATGAATTAAATGGGCAATTTACATTCTCATGCAATCAACACTGTACATAGTTGATGGGCACTGAGACAAAGTCAGAGGGTGGAGAAACATACTAAAGTTAATGGTAAATACATTAAGTACCACCTGGGCCCCCTCATCTCCAGGGCCCCATAGCAGCTGCTATGGCTATTGCTATGCCCCTGCACATAGCCGGCCTTTGACCTGAGCGACTGGAACGGTCGCTCAGGGCGCCAGCTTCCAAGGGGGCGCCTATAGCTGGTTACCTATACTGAGAGCATTTACACCTGATTTCCTATACTGGGGGCACATATAGCTGGCTACCTTTACTGAGGGCACCAACACCTGGCTACCTATACTAAAGGCCCCTATGTCTGGCTACCTATGGGGGGGGGGGGGGTGAAGACCTTCAACTGACTTCCTATACTGGGGCACCTATGCTTGGCAACCTATATTGAGGGCACCTACACATGAGATCCTATACTGGGGGCACCTATACCTGGCTACCTACCTATACTGAGTCTGAGGGCGTTTTTTTGGGGGGCACACTGCGGCTATAACGCGTGGTGCAAATTGTCAGTGCTGTGCTATCATTTTAAATGGGGGGGGGGGTGGGGGGGGGGGAGCGGCGCTAACTGTCCCACTGATTGTTTTTATTAATATTCCTGAAAGATTCTAGCCTTCATTTTTAAGTATATTCAGGATAATGCACTCTTTCCATCCATTCGTGGTTATTAATAGTATTTTTTCTATTATACATATGTGACATGTCATGGAGATCTTAACATTTGCCATGATGTGTCATGACATCAGAAGGGTTGGGAACCACTGTCCTAGGAGATATCTCAGGAGAAAAGGTGAATTGCATATGGGCCTGTGTGTGCGTACGTGTGTGTGGATGAAGGTGGGGGGGCACAAAAATCAGGTTTGCTCGGGGCACTGTGAAACCTAAGGCCGGCCCTGCCCCTGCATACAGCTCAAACTGGATATTTGTTTTTCGTTTAGCGAGTAAACAAGCAAATAAACAAAAAAAATGTAACACCAATTGAAGCTATACCAGCCATACCAGCTTTCAGCTCTAGAAGCTGGTAATGAGCAGAAAGAAACCCTGTGAGCATGGAGGTCCCCTTCAGCTGTAGTCACCACCAGCTTCTATAATATAATCAGCAGGGGAGGAGGGACTTTTAAGGAGTGGAAACATAGTTCTACCACATTCCCCATGCTAAGCACCATGTCTGCTGTTGGCGGGCTTTTGAGGTATCGAGACATAGAATTGTGGCTAACTTGAATTTCCTACTGCAGCTGAGGTGATCAGCCACATCAACCCACATCAACTCACAACCTCTGGACAAGTGTATAAATACAGGCAGCACTAGCTGTAGGAGGTTAGTTGAGCAACATACTAGTTTGAAACAGCACAAAAGTCACCAGTCTGCAATCAAATGGAAAAGAAATCGGAAGCTATCTAGCAAGTTACCATTTTTTTTTAATTAATGGGCAACCATTTATTCCAGGTTGTGTCCAAAGAGCTCGGTGCCTACCAACAGTTGGCATGATGCTTTGCCAAGAAAAGGGAGGAAATGCCAGCCTTCCTTGCATGGCACCTCTTCCTCCCTGCTGATAGCTGTAGAAGCTGGTAAATAGAAATAGGGGAGACCTCCATGCTCTCCTTTCCAGCTCCTATGGCACAGCTCCAAAGGGGACTTTCAAGAGTTTTTATTTTTCTTGCTTTTTAAAAGAGCTTAATATATTCAGTCTTGGAAATCTTCCTGTCTGGCATTAACTGAACCAAAAGCCTCAGATTGGCGCAGCCCATATCAACTGGTTCTGACTCATAAGGTACCTAGCACAGTATGCCACCTAATGGAAAAAGTTAATGGCAAGTAGTGGTTTGACTTGTAAACAGTAACCAATGTTCCTTGTACTTCAATGTAAGTAATTGTTATGCTTGGAGGTGTATTCTCCACAGTCAGCATGCAACACATAAGCTGACGTGAAGGAGGTACACACACCAGCACAAGGGATCAGGATATCCCCAGTTTAGTGGAGGAGAGGACTGACTCCAATAGGAGATTGTGGCGCACAGAGCCGGTGCAGATCCGAACAGCCACAAACAACACTTTCGTAATAACGTCTCAGCGCAAAGTAGCGCTGAGCGCATAAACCAGGACTGAGGAGATCAGGACAGGTAGACAGAATGAACGCTTGCTTAACCTCCTTGGCGGTATGAAAAATACCGCCAGGAGGGAGCGCAGCAGTTTTTTTTTAAATTTTTTTTTTTTTAATCATGTAGCGAGCCGAGGGCTCGCTACATGATAGCCGCTGCTGAGCGGCATCCCCCCGCCCGCTTCGATCGCCTTCGGCGATCTCCGATCAGGAAATCCCATTCATAGAACGGGATTTCCTGGAGGGCTTCCCCCGTCGCCATGGCAACGGGGCGGGATGACGTCACCGACGTCACTGACGTCGGGACGTCATTGGGAGTCCCGGGCCACCCCTCGGCGCTGCCTGGCACTGATTGGCCAGGCAGCGCTGGGGTCGGGGGGGGGGGGGGACCCGCGCCGCAGCAGATAGCGGCGATCGGGCAGGGGCCGGCGGCGATCAGAGTGCTGGCGCAGCTAGCAAAGTGCTAGCTGCGTCCAGCAAAAAAAAAATTATGAAAATCGGCCCAGCAGGGCCTGAGCGGCACCCTCCGGCGGCTTACCCCGTGTCACACACGGGGTTACCGCCAAGGAGGTTAACTAGCCACTACTTAGTGACAGCAAGCGTCCACAACAAGACAGATTGGAATGAGGTAGCCAATGCGTTTGCAGCGATGGCGTGCCTCACAAAGACAGGACAGGATAGTCAGGAAATAGCAGGATCAAGATAGATAAACGTAACACAGATAAATATACAATAAGTATGATTTCCTAGCGTATTACAATTACAGCTATCAATGAAACTATTTGTAACGTCTGACTAACATATGTATATATCGGCAATGAACCGATATATGACATAAGCAGGAACTCTGACTAAGACTGGAGTAATACAGGGAACAGGACTCAGAAGGATTCGCTATCTCTTCGCAGAGATGAACGCAATCCACAAACAGGACCAGGAACAGGATAACTAGCTCAGCGTGCTGGAACGCTGACTAACGGAACACAGGATATAAACAGTTCGTGTACGTATATATCAGCGACACTGATGTATCAACGTAACACGAATACAAGGAACATAATAAACGTGCAAGTATGCGTATATATTGGCGATGAACCAATATATGACACAAGACAAGCAAAGTAACAACTTCTAGAAACAAGAGCAGAACTAGGAGGACTCGCTGACCCCTTCGCAGGAGTCAGCGCAGTCCACACGGACTAGGAACGAGGTGGGGCACGAGCAGAGTAACAGACAGAATCTGAGACTATGGTAGCCCATGAGGCATTGCAGGAAGCAGTTCTTTATACTGAGGTCATCCAATGGGAGCAGACCTGCAGATTCCCACGCAAGTGAATGGTAATTAATCACAGGCTGATAGCAGGAAAAGGCAGACAATGATATGCAGCCTGCAGGAAAGGGATTGCCCCTCCATTGCAGCAGACAATGTTTGTTTACACAAAAGCATATTAAACTGTCATTAACTTCAGAGCGACTGCAGATGGAATCAGCAACTAGTTTAAGTGCAAACCAAACTATACAAGCAAATGCATGTAATGACATTAGAACTACTTGGTTTGCAATACCACTGCAGTCAGCAGTAAACGCTGCAGCAGCGATCATAACAGTAATAATGCGTGTCAGCACTCCAATATCACACATTTATATCTTTGTTTAAAAAACGTTTACATTTTGGGATGAGTAAGAGTCATTTTATTAAGGCATCAATAAAGTACTAAATAATTCAGGCCTCAGAACAGCAACTTACCAAGCGGCAATTTGGAAAAGGGGTGAGCCCTTCCAATTGTTCTCACCCCTTTCCCTGACATCCTCCCCCCCCCCATGGTGGCAGCCACAATCTGGGGGTCCAGTTTCCAGCAGTCATATAAAAATTGTGTCCCTCATGCTCTCCGCACTCATAACAAGCATGGCCACATCAACATCTGATCTGGAGGTAGTACCCCTGTATTAGCGGGAGGGAGACACGGGGCGGCAATCCATCCAAGTGGACACCAGCTATGAGGAACACCAGAAAACACTGTGGATTTCCAGCTAAAATAATCAAGAGTGATTATTTTGGCTTAGGGAAATCAAAACTGTATGTGAATTTAGTCATTAGGCTTTATCGAAGGATGTTACCGCAATAATGGCGGGATAAGATTAGGGAATATAATAGTATTTTCATAACATGATCTCCTGGGGCAGTGTCATTCTCTATGAGGATACTTGTAGTGCCCTTGCCATCTGCCTTACTCCTGTTGGTAAGGGCCTTTTTTTCTAGGTGGCATCTATCCCAATGCTTTCACACATGTAAAATTTAGACTCCTTGTATTTATTTGATCATAAACTCTTTCTGCAACATATCTTGGTAGAGTTTATAAAACAGAAGTTTGCCTTATAAAACAGAAGGTAATTTGTGATTATTCAGATTGGATTGAGCATATGAGATCTCCCACAATGCATTACTGCTGAATATGCATAACATCTCTTTGTTGTCCCTGTTAGCTAAACACGCCTTCAGAACTGCTGGAATGCAATAATGTGTCAGCTTGGTAATATTACAGAGCCAAACTAATCAAACATGCATACAGGCTGTGTTTTGGATTGGTTGATCCTCATCAGTGCATGGCATGGATTAATATGGCACTATGGGGTAGGATTTGAAACCCAGAGTTGATGATTACCCAGCAAGCTTCTGGTGAAGCAAAATTCCTGGGAAGGTCTGAAAGAGATCAAAAAGACTCCTTACTAAAATGTTATAAAAAACAGAAGTTTGCCTTCCTAACCTCCCTGGCATTATGATTATTTCCAGATTTAGGGTCTAAAAGCCATGCAATTTTTTCACAAGCTTTTAGACCCTAAAAACAAGAAAACAAATAAACCACAGAGAGATCTCCTGCATATAACTCACTCAGGCATGGGATTACCGATCTGAGCTGCAGATTTCCGTCCCGAGCCTGACTCAGAATAACCGCTAAGGAGGTTAAAACAGAAGGTATTTGTGATTATTCAGGAGTGAGCATTGAGGTGTCCCACAGTGCATCAGTGCTGAAAATGCAACCTTATATACAATCAATATACCATCCCTTTGTTGTCCCTGATAGCTAACCTACAGAACTGCTGGAATGCAATGATGTGTCAGCTTGTTAATTGTACAGAGCCACACTAATCCAACATGCATACAGACTTTTTCGGAATGCTTGATCCTCATCAATACATGACATGGATTTATGTGGCTCTATGGGGTAGGATTTGAAAAACCCAGAGATGCAGATTGCCCAGAAAGCTCATGGTGAACCAGAACTCCAACCTGAATAATTGCAAATACCTTCTTGTTTGAGAAGGCAAACTGTTTTACATACATTTTTAGTAACAAAGGCTTTTTTGTCCATGTTAACCCCTTACACACTGCTAGGAGACCTAGTTCACCATAAGCTTGCAGGGAAATCTGTATCTCTAGACTTTATAACACAGCCAATCAATATATGTAATGATCCATAAATTTGACATCATTATTTATAGCTTATTTATTACAATATACTGTACATATGTACATGGTACAATATGTGTAGTTTATTCCTTCTTGTACACTGTTATTACTCTGAATTATTGTAGCACTTTCTTGATGGGAACAGGGAATTTCTTTTCCCTCTCCCTATCTTGTGTGTTATTATCCAGCGATGGTTGTACTCACCTATAGCGATGAATAACTTATGAATTATTGATTCATTGGCACTTGTGTGCAGAAGCAGCCTGCACTGTGTCTGTGGAGTTTTATGATATATCTTAACTTTGTTATTAAAGAAACCGCTGCCATATTTTACATGGCATTATCACGGGCTTCAGGATCCTTTTTTTGCTTTTCATATTGCCTATGTACTTGAGCTGCACACCTGAGTGAGTGGATGGATAGATTGTTGTGTAACATTTTAGTAGCTGCACACCTGAGTCGGTAGATGGATAGATTGTTGTGTAACATTTTAGTAGCTGCACACCTGAGTGGGTAGATGGATAGATTGTTGTGTAACATTTTAGTAGCTGCACACCTGAGTGGGTAGATGGATAGATTGTTGTGTAACATTGTAGTAGCTGCACACCTGAGTGGGTGTATGGATAGATTGTTGTGTAACATTTTAGTAGCTGCACACCTGAGTGGGTGGATGGATAGATTGCTGTGTAACATTTTAGTAGCTGCACACCTGAGTGGGTAGATGGATAGATTGTTGTGTAACATTTTAGTAGCAGCACACCTGAGTGGGTAGATGGATAGATTGTTGTGTAACATTTTAGTAGGTGCACACCTGAGTGGGTAGATGGATAGATTGTTGTGTAACATTTTAGTAGCTGAACACCTGAGTAGGTGGATGGATAGATTGTTGTGTAACATTTTAGTAGCTGCACACCTGAGTGGGTGGATGGATAGATTGTTGTGTAACATTTTAGTAGCTGCACACCTGAGTGGGTAGATGGATAGATTGTTGTGTAACATTTTAGTAGCTGCACACCTGAGTGGGTAGATGGATAGATTGTTGTGTAACATTTTAGTAGCTGCACACCTGAGTGGGTAGATGGATAGATTGTTGTGTAACATTTTAGTAGCTGCACACCTGAGTGGGTAGATGGATAGATTGTTGTGTAACATTTTAGTAGCTGCACACCTGAGTGGGTAGATGGATAGATTGTTGTGTAACATTTTAGTAGCTGCACACCTGAGTGGATGGATAGATTGTTGTGTAACATTTTAGTAGCTGCACACCTGAGTGGGTGGATGGATAGATTGTTGTGTAACATTTTAGTAGCTGCACACCTGAGTGGGTGGATGGATAGATTGTTGTGTAACATTTTAGTAGCTGCACACCTGAGTGGGTGGATGGATAGATTGTTGTGTAACATTTTAGTAGCTGCACACCTGAGTGGGTGGATGGATAGATTGTTGTGTAACATTTTAGTAGCTGCACACCTGAGTGGATGGATAGATTGTTGTGTAACATTGTAGTAGCTGCACACCTGAGTGAGTGGATGGATAGATTGTTGTGTAACATTTTAGTAGCTGCACACCTGAGTGGGTAGATGGATAGATTGTTGTGTAACATTTTAGTAGCTGCACACCTGAGTGGGTAGATGGATAGATTGTTGTGTAACATTTTAGTAGCTGCACACCTGAGTGGGTAGATGGATAGATTGTTGTGTAACATTTTAGTAGCTGCACACCTGAGTGGGTAGATGGATAGATTGTTGTGTGACATTTTAGTAGCAACTTTCATGAGAAAAGTATGGCTCATGACAGCTTTTCAGCTGTCCCCTATGCCTGGTTTGAGGGGGTAGCTCAGGATCTGCAAGCAGCAGGGGGTCACTAACAATACACAACAGAGTTGTGCTTCTGTTACATAAGATAAATGTAAGTCACATAGAATATCTCGTGATACTTGCTTACGGCTTCATCCTAACAGGCAAGAAAAATAACAAACGATATACATTCACAACCGTGTCCACTTATGCATAGACCATTAGGAGCTTCAGGGAAGAGAAAAGAGAGAGCTGAGAAGATAGAGAGAAAAGAAGCAAAAAAAAAAGGAAAAGCAAGGAAGAGAGCAGAAAGCCCCTGCTCCCCACTGAAAGTGCTGGGCACTGAATAGTCTGACAGCCATTTTGCTCTCCTTCCATGACAACACAATGTTTGGAGCAAGTGCTGGATTTGTCCTTTTCACTCATTGATGTATGTGAACTGATCATTACTTTACAACCAGTCTGCAACAGAATTGTAGTGCAGACAGAGCCTTTACTCTACTTAGCATTGATACATTCTACAGTTAGGCCCCGATTACACTTAATCAGTTGGTACGCGTTTTTTTTTCTACTCCATAGCAGTGCAATTGTGAAAAAGATTTCAGTTAAAATGCGTTAAGTGTGAAAGGTGCCATAGGAAAACATGGGACCTACTTTGAAAATCAGTTGACCTTTCAGTTCTAACTGAGAGCAACCGATTAAAAGTGTAAACGGGGCCTTAGGGCCTGAGCCCACTAACGCAGTTGTGTCCGCTTCTGTCCGCTTTTCTGCATCTGTAACATTGATGTGTAACTGAAAAGTGGACACAACTTCATCAGTGGGCTCAGGCCCTTATCTGCAGTAAAGGGAACCTAAACTGAGGAGGATATGGATTTTTCCTTTTAAAATAATACCAGTTGCCTGACTCTCCTGCTGATCCTGTGTCTCTAATACTTTTAGCCACAGCCCCTTAACAAGCATGCAGATCAGGTGCTCTGACTGAAGTCAGACTGGATTAGCTGCATGCTTGTTTCTGGTGTGTGATTCAGCCACTACTGCAGCCAAAGAGATCAGCAGGACTGACAAGTACCTGGTATTGTTTGAAAGGGAACATCCATATCCCTCTCAGTTTAGGTTCCCTTTAAAGGCCTGTTCACCCTTTGGCTCCATCAAGATTGATGCTGATACAAACCTACAGCAGATGGCTAGCTCAGGCCAGAGGAAATCTCAGGTCATAATAATAGATGAAGAAGGTGAATGCTGTTAAAGCAGACCTGAACTCAGATCTTCCTCTCTGCTCTAAAAGATATGCCACAGCATAATAACCGTTAAAGAAAAACATTTCTTTGTTACAGCTGATACAAACCCTGCAAAAAAAATCTGCAGTGGGTCCACTTCCTGCTTTCATGGAAGCAGACATATTGTTAAAATCCTGTGTTTACATATAGCAGCTCTGCCATGGCAGAAGAGATTCCTGAGCTGACACAACTAAAGAGATCAAATTACAGTGGTGATTAGGCACAGGTGAGGGGGAACTAGACAGGCTAAACTCTCTAAATACATACAGGGGTGCATTTCTCTGTGTTTTCCTTCTGTTCTGTGCAAGAGATCAGGTCCACGTTATGTTTACCAGGGCTATAGTAAAGGGGAAACAAAGTAATATAACTGCATAGAAACTATAGAAACAACATATCTTCCTTTCATCTTTCTGTTCAGAGTGCAAAAAAAAAAATCAAGTTATGGGGGATTAAAATGTAATACTGCATAAAGAATGCATCAATTCTGCTGAAATTGTGACAAGAAGCAGATCATTGATCTATGATGAATGTCAGTCCTCAATCTACAAATGACAGGTTCCTTCCTGTTATTGACAGGAGCGATCTGCAAAGCAGCACCCTAGGCCACTATTCACAATCTCTCTAGACATTTCACTTATATGCCAGAATATTGCAAGTATCTTGGCTGATCTTCATTATTTTCTTAAGTCAAAATCAATCTCATTGTTGAACCAAGCTAATGCAGTACTGGCATCCACAGTTTACCTGTAGAATTGCAGAATAGTAAGTTTTTCAAAGTATTTCTGTTTCCCTTGCCATTGTGATCATGCAGAAATATTACATAGATTTTCACAGCTTTCAGGATGCATTATTTCCTATGATGAATAGTTATTATTCTTTGATGAAGGAGGGGCTTCCTTGTTAGGGTCATCAATTAATTTAAAGGGCAACTGAATTGAGAAGAATATGGAGACTGCCGTATTTATTAACTTCTAAACAATGCCGATTGCCTGGCAGTCCTACTAATATTCTGTTTGGCTGCAATAATATCTGAATCACATCAGAAACAAGCATGCAGCTAATCTTGTCAGATCTAAAAATAATGTCAGAAGCACCTGATCTGCTGCATGCTTGTTCAGGGTCTATGGCATAAAGTATTAGAGTCAGAGGATCAGCAGGGCAGCCAGGCAACTGGTATTGCTGAAAAGGAAATAAATATGGCATCCTCCATATACCTCTTGCTTCACTTATCCCTTAAAGGGGAACTAAAGAGAGAGGTATATGGAGGCTGTCATGTTTATTTCCTTTTAATCAATACCAGTTGCCTGGCAGCCCTGCTGGTCTATTTCTCTGCAGTAGTATCTGATTAAAACCAGAAACAAGCATGCAGCTAGTCTTGTCAGATCAGACTTATAAGTCTGAACCACTGAAACACCTGATCTGCTGCATGCTTGTTCAGGGGCTATGGCTAATAGTATTAGAGGCAGAGGATCAGCAGGGCTGCCAGGCAACTGGTATTGTCTAAAAGGAAATAAACATGACAGCCTCCATATACCTCTCTCTTCAGTTCCCCTTTAAAGAGAACCTTAACTGAGAGGGATATGGATGTTTCCTTTTAAACAATACCAGAGTTGCCTGGCAGTCCTCCTGATCTCCTTGGCTGGAGCTGTGGCGGAATCACAGACCTGAAACAAGCATGCCGCTAATCCAGTCTAACTTGAGTCAGAGCACCTGATCTGCATGCTTGTTCAGGGGCTGTGGCTGAAAGTATTAGAGACACAGGAGCAGCAGGAGAGTCAGGCAACTGGAATTATTTTAAAAGGAAAAATCCATATCCTCCTCAGTTTAGGTTCCCTTTAACCACCCTGGCGTTCTATTGAGATCGCCAGAGCGGCTGCGGGAGGGTTTTTTTTTAATTAAAAAAAAACTATTTCATGCAGCCAACTGAAAGTTGGCTGCATGAAAGCCCACTAGAGGGCGCTCCGGAGGCGTTCTTCCGATCGCCTCCGGCAAGCATAAGTAACAAGGAAGGCTGCAATGAGCAGCCTTCCTTGTTTGGCTTTCCTCGTCGCCATGGCGACGAGCGGAGTGATGTCATGGACGTCAGCCGACGTCCTGACATCAGCCGCCTCCGATCCAGCCCTTAGCGCTGGCCGGAACTATTTGTTCCGGCTGCGCAGGGCTCGGGCGGCTAGGGGGACCCTCTTTCACCGCTGCTCGCGGCGGATCGCCGCAGAGCGGCAGCGATCAGGCAGCACACGCGGCTGGCAAAGTGCCGGCTGCGTGTGCTGCTTTTTATTTTATCAAAATCGGCCCAGCAGAGCCTGAACGGCACCCTCTGGCGGTAATGGACGAGCTGAGCTCGTCCATACCGCTAAGGTGGTTAAGGGAAAAAAAACACATAGTCAGGCTAATGTATGCATGTCGGTATAAAACAAACATGGAATTTATACTTATAAATGCAACAATTATTTTTTCATCCACACACAGTGATCAACAATATAAATAATTCACTTAACAACTTACCTCTATCTGGACAAGTAAACTTGTCCAGATAGACTTAAGCAGCCCCTATCTGGATGAGTATACTTTATCAGTGTTTAAGCAATGGTACGCGCATGTGTGGGGAGGCGGGGGGGGGGCACAGCCCTGCGCACCCCGGCGGTTTTCTGCAACTGTGGTTGGGGAAGGCAAGCAAGGCTTTCCTGAACCAATCGCAGTTCAGGGGCCATGTTCATTTACCATAAAGATGTGGATGATTGTAAAAAAAAAATTGAAACACTTCCTGGCTAAATAAAGTTAAATTACACACCACAGATTTTTTTTTATTAAAAAAAAATAGTATAATTAAATCACTTCCAGCGCTCCCACCCCAGTTACCAAGCAAATAGATTGAAAAAAAGTTTAAAAAAATGCCATAAAATGGTTGCCTTTGGGACTCAGATTTTTTAATTTGCATGTCATGAGGGTATATTAATGTTATTTTAGTACATAAGGGCTTACAATTGATGGGACACAAAAAAACCAAAAAACGGAAAAAATACACTTTTATTTCCACATAATGTTGATGCCATACATTGTACTAGGAACATAATTTAAACGTTCTGATAGCCGGGACCAATGGGAAAATAAAATGTGTGGGTTTTTATTTATATTAGCATTGCTTATTTTTAAACTATAGGGGATGGAATTGGAAAAATTGTGTATTTTTTTCTTTTTTTTTTGTGTGCCTTTAAAATGCATAGAAAATAAAGTAATTACTGAAAACAAGTGTCGCTCACAAAAAGCTTAATTTGTGGTGAAAAAACCCCAAGAGATAGATCATTTACGTGTGCTGAGCAGTGATAAAGTAATTGGGGAATGAATGGGTGCTAACAGGGAAAAATTGCTTCCGTCCTGAAGGTGAAAACACCTGTAGGCTAAAGTGGTTAAAATCCCTAAAAAACTTAGCAAGTTGCTCAGTCTATGCCCTAATAATTCCTTCAGAGAAGAGAGGATGCCAGAATGTGCTACTCTGAAGGCTTTATCTGTGTGGTAGGAAGAAAGCCAGAAAGGGCACGAGAACCTGGATGTCCAGACTTGAGACGTTCTGGAGAGGCAGACGATGGTCCACTATGTTAAAAGCTGAGACAGAAAAATAGAATGAGTATAAAGTCATGACTGGACCTATACCAATGTCGTTTGCCAGGGGGAATAGTATGTATCATTTTGTCTGTTTAATGCTGTTGTACCTGTCATTTTGGGGATATTGGATATTATTGCCATTGGAGGGGGTGGGTACAATTGTGCGTAATCAGGTTGTCTCTCCCAGAGTTTCTATTTCCTTTTTGTTACAAGTTATTACCATGCATTTTTTCACTATCATCTGTTATTTATGTCTAATATTATGTTTCAGTAGAGCATATTCTGTTTATATCACATTGTGCGGAGTATGCAGTGGGCACTCGCATGAAGCTGCACTTTATCTCACTCACTCTACATTTATTGAAGCCTTTGAATAGCCGCATTGGCGGCCACTAGCGCTAAACACTCGCTGCTCACAGTGTGAGCTGATCCAGCATTAAGCGCAGGCGCAGTAAGACCTCCTACCTGGTACTTAAGATGTCGCTGGCCGTAACTCCGTGCCCCTGATGAGTTTTCGTAGCAACGAAACGTTGAGCAGAGTTACGGCGTGACGTCACGCGTGTTTGCCGGTCGGACGCGGCTGGAGATTACACACTGCTGCTTTTTAATATTTACATCGGCGGTTCGTCAATTTCACTTTAGTGGGTGAGTTTGCCATTGGCAGGGAGCGTGATGTATGTCAGATTCATACAAGGCTGCCTTAGCATTCCCCACATGCTCGTATAGAGCTAAACTGTAAAGTGACTTACGCTGATTTTTTATGGACTATGCTTAAAGCCTTATATGGGATACCTTTTTAATAAAGTTCTGAAATACATTTACGCGATGAGGAGCCTGTCTTTGTTATATTAACAACATCATACGCTTGGGACAACTACTAAGTGGAGGGAGACTTGCCGGAGAGGCTGTGGGGTGGCCTATACCCCAGATGCGAGACTTGGCCCTGACGGTCATCCGATCCGGTGAGTTCACACCTGATGGGGGGATCCCTTAACCTAATTGTGGTGATTGCTACGCTAAAGGCTCCTTGCATTAACATCTGCTGAAGCGCTGACTGCCTCTATATGAAGATATCATTCAATGTATACACACATTCACAGTAGCGCTCCACATAATAGAAAGTCTAAGGACTTTTGATGTGTTTGTGTTAATGAACTGCTGTTTATTCACTTATTCATAGTGACTTTAACTGAGAAATTTTCCTTATAGGAAAACCCAATACTTGTTGATTGAGCGCAACGTTTTTAGTGTATTTGGATTTGTTTAAAACAGAAGGTATTTGTGATAATTCAGCTTTAAAGAGGAACTCCAGTGAAAATAATGTAATAAAAAAAGTGCTTCATTTTTACAATAATTATGTATAAATGATTTAGTCAGTGTTTGCCCATTGTAAAATCTTTCCTCTCCCTGATTTATATTCTGACATTTATTACATGGTGACATTTTTACTGCTGGCAAGTGATGTAGCTGCTGCTTGCTGTAAACAGCTATTTCCCACAATGTCACAGGGTTCACAGACAGGAAACTGCCAGAAGTACCTCAGTACTCAGAGCTTCTTGTGAGAGAGGATTCACCACAATATCAGCCATACAGCACCCCCTGATGGTCTGTTTGTGAAAAGGAATATATTTCTCACGTAAAAGGGGGTATCAGCTACTGATTGGGATAAAGTTCAATTATTGGTCGGAGTTTCTCTTTAAGTGAACATCTGTGGTTACCCACAATGCACCGCTACCGAATACACAAATTATCTCTTTATGCCCCTGAAGCCAGGCTTGCATCCAGAACCAGTGTATAGCGTGCCTATACCTCTACATTTTACAAAGCCACACCAACCCCACAGGCAGACAGCCTGTTTTGGTCTTTTGGTCCTCATCAGTGCATGGCAGGGATTGTGGGATAGGGCTTGGTCCGGTACAACAGAGTAACCAAGCAGCTTGTGGTGACCCAAAACAACTAGGAAAGGGAGACCGAAAAGCCCTGCTACTCAAAAAGCAATGCTTAGTGTGATTTGCCTTCTTAAAACAGAAGGTATTTGTGATAATTCAGCTTTAAGTGAACATCTGTGGTTGCCTAGGCAGCACTGTATCACATCCCATGCAGTGATTGTGGCTGCAGCTACATACTAATCAGTTGCCTAGGCAGCACTGTATCACATCCCATGCAGTGATTGTGGCTGCAGCTACTTACTAAACAGTTGCCTAGGTAGCACTGTAACACATCCCATGCAGCGATTGTGGCAGCAGCTACATACTAATCAGTTGCCTAGGTAGCACTGTATCCCATCCCATGCAGTGATTGTGGCAGCAGCTATACAATACAATACAATAACATTTCTATAGCGCTTTTCTCCCATAGGACTCAAAGCGCTTAGGCTCTCTCAGATTCAGTAATTAGTAGGATGAAGTATTCACACAACAAAAGTTATATTTCTGCAAATGCCAGACTGAACAGGTGGGTTTTCAGTCTGGATTTAAACACGTCCAGGGATGGGGCTGTCCTGATCTGTTGAGGTAAGGAGTTCCAAAACGTAGGGGCAGCATGACAGAAGGCTCTGGGACCAAAAGTTTCCAAGTGGACTCTGGGTATGACTAGATTATTAGAACCTGTGGATCTGAGAATGCGGGGATTGCTACGCAGCTGTAACATATCTTTCATGTATCCAGGGCCTAGATTATTCAGGGATTTAAATGTCAGTAGGCCGATCTTGAATAGGACCCTCCATTCTATAGGTAGCCAGTGAAGGGAATGCAGGACTGGCGTTATGTGGCAGTGATGGGGTTAGTTGGTTAGCAGTCTGGCAGCAGTATTCTGTATCAGCTGTAGGTGGTACAAGACCTTTTTTGGAAGGCCAGTGTAGAGAGCATTGCAGTAGTCCAGTCGGGATGTGATGAAGGCATGGACTAAGGTTGGCAGATCTTCTGGGGGTATGAGGTGCTTGATTTTTGCAATGTTCTTCAGGTGAAAATAGGATGATTTCACCACAGCAGAGATTTGAGTTCTGAAGTTTAAATCCCCATCAATTAGAACTCCCAGGCTACGCACATGATTAGAGCTGCGTAGATCCGTGCCTCCTATTCCCAGTGGTGAAGACTGCAAGTTAAGTTGTTTTGTTATCATGCTCTGCCCTCCAATCAGAAGGACTTCAGTTTTGTCTGCATTTAGTTTCAGCCAGTTGTCATTCATCCATTGCTGTAGTTCACGTAAGCAGGCGTTTATAGTTAGAGTTGGGTCTGTCACACCAGGCTTGAAGGAAAGATATAGTTGGGTGTCGTCTGCATAGCAGTGGTATGTCAGGCCATGTTTTTGGATTAGTTTTCCCAATGGTAGCATGTAAATCGTGAAAAGCAGGGGAGAGAGGATTGAGCCCTGGGGCACCCCATACTTAAGTGTTACAGGGGTGGACAGGAAGGGCCCCATAGACACTTTGTGTCTACATACTAATCAGTTGCCTAGGTAGCACTGTATCACATCCCATGCAGTGATTGTGGCAGCAGCTAGCTACATACTCAGTGGCGCAGCTAAGGAGCTGTGGGCCCCGATGCAAGTTTTACAATGGAGCCCCCCAAGCACTCTATACATAACCAAAACCAAAACCTGCCAATGGCAACTACAGTGTCTGAGGTGCAAGAAGGGGATGGGGAACAGTTTGTTAATGATTACCACTATTCATAGTATCTATAGAAGTGATTATTATGAGCACAGTACCAATAGAGAGCTAATACTGCAGTTGAGGGAGGGCCCTTCGGGGCCCCTCTGGCCTAAGGACCCTGATGAGGTCGCAACCTCTGCAACCCCTATTGCTACGCCCCTGTACATACTAATCAGTTGCCTAGGTAGCACTGTATCATATCCCATGCAGTGATTGTGGCTGCAGCTACATACTAAACAGTTGCCTAGGTAGCACTGTATCACATCCCATGCAGTGATTGTGGCAGCAGCTGCATACTAATCAGTTGCCTAGGTAGCACTGTATCCCATCCCATGCAGTGATTGTGGCAGCAGCTACATACTAATCAGTTGCCTAGGCAGCAATGTATCACATCCCATGCAGTGATTGTGGCAGCAGCTACATACTAATCAGCTGCCCAGGTAGCACTGTATCACATCCCATGAAGTGATTGTGGCAGCAGCTACATACTAATCAGTTGCGTAGGTAGCACTGTATCCCATTCCATGCAGTGATTGTGGCAGCAGCTACATACTAATCAGCTGCCCAGGTAGCACTGTATCACATCCCATGCAGTGATTGTGGCAGCAGCTACATACTAATCAGTTGCCTAGGTAGCACTGTATCCCATCCCATGCAGTGATTGTGGCAGCAGCTACATACTAATCAGTTGCCTAGGCAGCAATGTATCACATGCCATGCAGTGATTGTGGCTGCAGCTACATACTAATCAGTTGCCTAGGTAGCACTTTATCACATCCCATGCAGTGATTGTGGCAGCAGCTACATACTAATCAGTTGCCCAGGTAGCACTGTATCCCATCCCATGCAGTGATTGTGGCTGCAGCTACATACTAATCAGTTGCCTAGGCAGCACTGTATCACATCCCATGCAGTGATTGTGGCAGCAGCTACATACTAATCAGTTGCCTAGGTAGCACTGTATCACATCCCATGCAGTGATTGTGGCTGCAGCTACATACTAATCAGTTGCCTAGGCAGCACTGTATCACATCCCATGCAGTGATTGTGGCAGCAGCTACATACTAATCAGTTGCCTAGGAAGCACTGTATCCCATCCCATGCAGTGATTGTGGCAGCAGCTACATACTAATCAGTTGCCTAGGCAGCAATGTATCACATCCCATGCAGTGATTGTGGCAGCAGCTACATACTAATCAGTTGCCTAGGTAGCACTGTATCACATCCCATGCAGTGATTGTGGCAGCAGCTACATACTAATCAGTTGCCTAGGTAGCACTGTATCCCATCCCATGCAGTGATTGTGGCAGCAGCTACATACTAATCAGTTGCCTAGGTAGCACTGTATCCCATCCCATGCAGTGATTGTGGCAGCAGCTAAATACTAATCAGCTGCCCAGGTAGCACTGTATCACATCCAGTGCAGGGACAAGGTCCTCCAGCACCCAAGGCTGAGACACCAAAGTGCGCCCCCCCATCCCTCCTATCCCAGCTGTCCCACACTGTTTGCTATTAGACTAAGAGGCGCCACAGGGCCCACAACCTCCCCAACACCTTAATCTCTAGTTATCTGGCTTGCAGTCACTGCTATGTATCCCCTTTTCTTATTTCTCTCTGCTTCAAACACAATTAGGAATGACAGCTGAATGAATTGTGCTCCCCCTCCTACACTGCGCCCTGAGGCTTGAGCCTCTCCAGCCTATGCCTCGGCCCGGCCCTGATCACATCCCATGCAGTGATTGTGGCAGCAGCTACATACTAATCAGTTGCCTAGGTAGCACTGTATCCCATCCCATGCAGTGATTGTGGCAGCAGCTACATACTAATCAGTTGCCTAGGCAGCAATGTATCACATGCCATGCAGTGATTGTGGCTGCAGCTACATACTAATCAGTTGCCTAGGTAGCACTGTATCACATCCCATGCAGTGATTGTGGCTGCAGCTACATACTAATCAGTTGCCTAGGCAGCACTGTATCACATCCCATGCAGTGATTGTGGCTGCAGCTACATACTAATCAGTTGCCTAGGCAGCACTGTATCACATCCCATGCAGTGATTGTGGCAGCAGCTACATACTAATCAGTTGCCTAGGTAGCACTGTATCACATCCCATGCAGTGATTGTGGCAGCAGCTGCATAGTAACTTGGAGGATTGCAGTTTGCAGACTTCCGGCTTAGTGCATGAGAGGCCCACCTCAAAGATGAGCAGCTCTCAAGTTAAGACCTTGTGATTTGTGTTTGTATATTTTCCTGAGCATTATAATAGTTTAGCACCGAAAAAGCCAGCCAGTATTTTAAAAGACTTTGAAGTGCCTTCAGAGCACCATAAATAAATATTTCCATTGATATCTTAGTATACAAAACAGGTTTACGTTTCACATGCACATTAAAGACTTATGAGTTTTTCTTTTTATGATTCCCAATTTATTTTTACGATTCCCAATTTCATTTTTGTAGGTCTATTCAAATGAGTTGCTGTTCCCTCAGTCTGTAAAGTGGTGTGGATGCATGATTGCGATGGAAAGTAACACATCCTGATGTGGCAGCTGGAAAACAGAAGGAAACTTACATCGTCTGGCCGCCATCCAGAGGCACATCTGTGAAAGTGACAGAAGCAGTTAGTGGATTTCTCTAGCAAGATTCATGCTGCTAATAGCATTCTAGTGATGCAGCTCCATACTGCAGAGCTGAGGAAGAAATTGCTGCTATAAACATACTTATTAATTGGGCTGTAGTTAATCTTCTACTAGCCATAGTAGAATAGCCTATAATAGAATTCAACCTCTTATTACTTCGGAGTATCTGCTCATGGAGTTCAGACACATGCATAAAACTTACAAAAAACCCCCAAACCTTGGGTCCACCTAAAATGAACATATCATGGTCGTTACACATTATGGATATGGTTATTTTATTTATGGTTAAGTTGTTTCCATGGCTCTCTCTCAGGAAGCAGGAAGCTCCGCCAAAGGGGCTAATGCAAATATTGGCTGTTTGATGCTGAAAGCAGAAATGTAGGTGCCCAATAAACATTGTTTTAAATATTAGACCGTTATAGTTTTTGAATTGTTTTTGTTTTTGAAGAATGTCATTTTGGAAATTATAAGGTTAGAAAGGAGGGGGGGGTTAAGGTTAGGTGTCAGGAGGTGGAGTTTTAGGGTTTGGCATCAGGAAGGGGGTTTTAGACAAGACACAGAACATTTCTATCATGCTTTTCTCTTGGTGGACTAAGAGCACCAGAGCTGCAGCCACTATGGCATGCTCTATAGGTGGTAGCAGTTTTAGGAAATCTTGTCCAAGGTCTCCTCACTGAATAGGTGATGCTGGCTTACTGACCAGGAAGAGCCAAGGTTCAAACCCTGGACTTCTGTGTAAGATACAAAGCACCTAGCCAGTACACTATCCAACCACTACTACCTTAGGTTTAGGCGTCGGAAGGGTGCGGGTTCTGTGTGAGAGTAGGGTTAGGTTAGTTGTAGTAAAATATTGGTAACATTTACCAATATTTTACTATCGTCGTTACCATTGTTAATATTTTTTTCGTTTTAATCTGGTGCCCAATTCACAACAGTGTCTATGGTTAAGACATGCTTTATCGGCTTCACCCGGCCGCCATTTTTCCTCGCATCCCTATTTCATACATGTCTCTCTCATATACTTTACATGGGTTTACATTTATTATGTATATATACTTAAAGGTACCCTGAAATAAGAGTGATATGCACCAGGCGGGCATATGTATTTCATTCTAAACAATACAAATTGCCTGACTGTCCTGCTGACCCTCTGCCTCTAATACTTTTAGTGATCGACCCTGAGCAAACATGCAGATCAGATGTTTCTGACAAAAATCTGACACGATTGGCTTGTTTCAGGTGTGATTCAGACACTACTAAAACCATAAAGATCAGCAGGACAGCCAGGCCTGGTATTGTTTAAAAGGAAATAAATATGGCAGCCTCCAAATTTCCTCTCACTTCACGTTACCTTTAAATGTATGTTAACTTAAAATAAGGCTTTGGCTATAAATGCAATAAACTTGCATTATTTACCGGTATTTTATTCTTTTTAAGATATTGGAATATCAACATCAGATTGTATGACACAAACTATTACATTTTACTGATATTGATATTATTAAAAAAAACTGAAATCATTGGTAGTTTGTGCTTGAATAGTGTTCTCATTGATGCTACACAGTTAAAATGACCCTTTAAATTCAATAGCATATTATTATTATTTAGAATTTATATAGTGCCAACATCTTCTGCCGCGTTGTACAGAGTATATATAAAGTCTTGTCACTAACTGTCCCTCAAAGGAGCTCACAATCTAGTCCCTGCCATAGTCATATGTCTATATTGTGTAGTGTATGTATTGTAGTTTAGGGCCAATTTAGGGGGGGAGCCAATTAACTTATCTGTATGTTTTTGGGATGTGGGAGGAAACCGGAGTGCCCGGAGGAAGCCCACGCAGACACAGGGAGAACATACAAAGTCCTTGCAGATGTTGACCTGGCTGGGATTCAAACCAGGGACCCAGCAATGCAAGGTGAGAGCGCTAACCACTACGCCACCATGCTGCCCAGCATATCTCTGATGAACTGCTGTTACAGAGTACAGATATATGGAGTACTGCTGGCTCATTGTTGTCATGTTTACACCTCAGAAAACAATGTTGTATTTTATTATAAAAGCAAAATCACTATAAAATGTATAATTATGCTAATATGATAAGAAAATGTAAATGAGGAGAATATGGATGATACCACAACATAAAACTATTATCTGTGTATTTTGTTCCCTCTCTGCAACACTTTTCAGTCCAATAGAAAATAAACACAAGCATGAATCTTTTAAAGAGTTCTACCGTAAATACCTACATTTACACCTTCTGCCTCCTCCCCTCCTCCCGTCACCCGTGATCACGAGCTGTTTTTCCTGATCACGAGGTCGGATTCCGAATTTGTGATCTCCTCTCGATCATGGGTTCAGTTCCGGATGCACTGGTGATCGTGGTCCAAAGCCAGCTCGTGATCACAGATTTACCTGGGCCTGTTTATAACCTGAACACCTGCTGACTTTAACGGTTAATAGCAAAGCCCCCCTTACATGATACAGTATAAACACCAGATGTGCAGGATATGTTAAGTAGAACAGTGGGAACAAGGGGAATTTTTTTTTCAAAAAGACCTTGTAGTTTTTGAGAAAATGAATTTTAAAGTTTCAAAGGAAAAAAGTATACATGTAAGTGTGGTAAATACATTAACTGTCATTTACCGCATTTAAATGTATACTATTTTCCTTTGAAACTTCAAAATCGATTTTCTCAAAAACTATAAGGTCTTTACGAAAAAAAAATTAACAACTTAAATTTCTTTTTTCAAAAAGACCTTATAGTTTTTAAGAAAATCTATTTTAAAGTTTCAAAATAAAATAGTATGCATTTAAATGCAGTAAATGACAGGTAATGTATTTACCGCTTTTACATGTATAATTTTTTCCTTTGAAACTTCCTTTGAAACTTTAAAATCGTTTTTTTCTCAAAAACTATAAGGTCTTTTTGAAGAAAATTTTTTAAGTTGTAGCCACTGATCACCTTTTCTCTTCTCTCCTTTATAATCCATGCAATTTTGGTGATTGTAGCATGTATGGGGGCTTTGCTATTAACGTTAAAGTCAAACGGCTATGATCACGGATTCTACATGTAATCACAGCTAAAATCCGAGTTGCATTTAGAGCTCCGATTCAAATCCGGATCACGATCATGGCATATCCGGATTTCAAATCTGCCGTGGCCGGATTTACTCGAATTCATGATTGGGGGTATCCGAGCATCACTGCTGGCAAACAGTGTTGGGGCTAAAGTCCATCTGACACCTGGTCTTCATAACACAGGCAGGGAAAGTACATAACCTTCACTGCCCACGGGATAAACATGGTGTGGATTGTGGGTAGATAAGAACTACATGGCTTTCGAGCCGAGTCAGTTCCACTGCCATGTCTTGCATGCAGGCTAGCCACTTTCTCCTTCTCCTATTTCTTGTCCTTCTTCTACAGTATTTTCCTCAGCTGAGTCCTCCTCTACCACTGCGCCCTCTTCTTCCACCGTGACTCCCAAGCTCCCCAGAGTCTGTTCTACCATCCAGGTACAACGGTCACATGCTATATAAAGCTATTAGTTCCCAGAATGCAGAAGAGGTGGTTGATTGGATCACTCAGCATTCTGCCTCTGCATGTCACAGAAACAGAAAAATGTTTTCACCTCTGCATGTCAGTAGTAATATAAATGTTTTCAATTAAATAATTTATGTAAAATGTAATAACTTTGCCTGTTACACCAGGCCTCATTCCCACCTTGGCCATAGGGACAGCTATGCTGCACCTCCTTCAGAATCACCCAGTATGTCATTTGGTCCTACTTAAATTGCAATCTGACAAATTATTTGCCTGGCGCCTGCCAGTAATATATATAATTTTTTTTCAGTAAAATAAATTATGTCAAATGTGAAAACTGTTTATTGAGTAGCCTGCAGTGTTATAGTGTCACACCTACACACCCGTGTCACCTTACTATGAGCCACTGTCAATAATATCAAACAGTCAGTGTGTTCCTTAAAAAATACAGTGTCATGGACATAACCGAATACAAGGAAGAAATTCCTGTGATCTCCCTTGATGTAGCGGGGCGCCGCATGTCTAAGCAGGACACAACAAGAGGAGCATACATATTAGTATACCGCTGGTGAGTTGGGCGGTGGGAGAGCCGAATGATGGCTCACCCTGCTGCTGCTCAAATCCCTGGCGGTGTTAAATATATTCCCCCTCCGAGTTGTCACAACTTGGAGGGAGATGTAATTCGGGGTCTGGCTGCAGGAACCTGAATTACCCTTATGCACTATAGCACTGCTGCTATAGCGGTGCCAAGTTTTGGCACTCAGCGCTGATTGCTGTGCGACAAAACAACCTGCTTCCTAAGAAGAGTAGAGACAACGGATGCCTGACTCACAACACGTGATTACCTTCTCAGGTGTACACACGGTTAGCTGGTACCTTCACTTAATATTGCATTTTTTGCTTGTAAAACTTTTTTGCGTTCCTGCATACTGCAGTGAGAGATGCATTACTTATTTTGTTTTGCAATGTTTGATTACTTAATGATATATAGTTTAATTTGTAAATATTTGTTTTATTTTTCTCCTCACTTTATGAATACCTGCTGCAGTGATTATTGTTTGACACATCAAAGGGTCACGATAATTAATGTTGACATTTTAAAGTGAACCTTAAGTGAGAAAAAAAAATTGAGTTTTACTCACCTGGGGCTTACCTCAGCCCCCTGCAGCTGATCGGTGCCCACGACGAGTCGCTCTGATGCTCCGGGTCCCGCTGGCGGCCACTTCCGGTTTCGCCGTCAGGACCCGTCAGGCTGGGGAACGCGGCTGATACTACGCGTTCCCAGCCAAAATAGCACCCCTATGCGGCCATATGTCCGCATAGGCACCCGTATGCGGACATATGGCCGCATAGGGGTGCTATTTTGGCTGGGAACGCGTAGTATCAGCCGCGTTCCCTAGCCTGACGGGTCCTGACGGCGAAACCGGAAGTGGCCGCCAGCGGGACCCGGAGCATCAGAGCGACTCGTCGTGGGCACCGATCAGCTGCAGGGGGCTGAGGTAAGCCCAAGGTGAGTAAAACTCAATTTTTTTTTCTCACTTAAGGTTCACTTTAAGGTTACACAAGTCGAGCTCAGCTGACCTCTGCTGGAAATTGCCTTAGTGGGAATTTTAGGCACTTTTCATTTGTTAGCATTGTTCTTTCAGTAAAGTTGTGATCTGTATAAGGAAAAAAAATGTATAGTAATCAAAATTTTCAAAATGGCCAATTACAGCAGGCCTGATGCCCGCCCTGGCCACAGAGACAGCTACCCTGCACCAACTTCAGCACCCACGATCATCATTTACTTGAATTGGATTCTGACAAATAATTTGCCTGTTTTCATTGAAAAATTAGTAAAAATGTAAAATTTCAATATACAATGCCTGATATTTCAGGCCTCTCATACGTTGGATGTAATTACAATGGCGAACACTACTAACACTAGTTGACATTACATTTTTGAAATTTTTAAATTTTGAAGGCCCAAAATGTTTAAAAGTGTCATAGATAAATTTGCAATAACACATAACACATATTTTAGGCCGATTTGAGGATTGACGTTCTTTTCAGTCGGGCAGGAAGGATGTTGTGGCTGGTACTTTTTTTAGGTCACAAAAAAGTTTCAGAATGTAATCATTGCAATGGCTCACATTTCTGGCCTCTGTTAAAGAGGCTGAACAAATTTTTTAGGCAGGTAACCGCGGTGGCCATTCTAAACACCTTTATTTGGAAAATTAGAAACTACGTGTGATTTTTGGCATTGATAAATGAAAAAAAAGCCTCTGCATAAACATTTCGCCCTTGATTCACCTCCGCCATGCCACTGTTTGGGTTTTTGTACACTTTTTTTAAAGACATTGTGGCTGCAGAGATGACCTTAAGGTTTCAGAAGTTTTCCTGCCATTAAAGTCTATGGGGCTCTCCGTGAACAATCGATTTTGTGAACATTTGCAAAATTGTAATGATTGAACAGCCAACCATACATGTAAGTGTGCCCAAGCCCGTTTAAAAATATATGAACATTTTGCCCTGCAGAGATTAAGCATACATGAAAAAAGAAACAAAAAGAGGGACACCGAGAGCCCAATATAGTGTAGTATAAAGAAGGTTTGTGGAAAGAGTATGTGCAATATACTCACAAGTCAGGGTTACCGCTTAGACTACCACTGTAAAAGCAGGTTGGAGATTAGACCTGTCCCCACTCAGGTTTAAGAAGTCGCTCTCTGTAGATCAAGGAAAAAAAAGGGGTAACACCCCTCCACCAAGGCACAGAGGTGCATGGCATAGTCCCAGACCTGTTTTTGTATAAGCTCCATCTTATTGCCTGAGGAAGCGGGTCACTTCCACGAAACGCGTGGTATTTTTCTGGAGTATGTAAATACATTTTTTTGCTGAGAATTGATTGGCATTTTCTTGTGTCTGCCCGGAGGAGGTAAGTCCACCACTACCTCCTCACTTTTTAACGTTTTAGATCTTTTTATCCTTCTGGCGCCTCTCTATGCATAGTACATTATACATGAAAAAAAGGCTCCCAGAAATTTGTGTGCCCATAATAGAATATTGGTATGCCATATACCGATGGCTACCCTTCAACCATATTCCCCCCACACCTAACCTTAACCCCCCCCCCCCCCACCTTCCTGCTGCTAATCTGCTAAATAAAACACCAAATCTTTGTGATGGGTATAGATTCTGGAAAGTGCTAATCTCAGCACTATGTAAATGCAAAATAATAATAGGGGTTTTGATGGGGCCCCCTTAATGTTCACAACCCTTCCCTTGCCTCCCCTGTGTGACCCGTACAACATGAGAGACAATCATACAAGGGTCATAAAACAAGTGTGACCATCGGGATCTTTACACCCATAACATGTGTAGCCATAAAACATTTGATCTGGAGTATTAGAGAAAGGGAAGGTTAGTAATTGGGGCCCTCTGACACTTCTGGGGCCAACCGCAGTCGTTGCTCCCTCCCTAGTTACACCCCTGGGGAAGAATAAATTGGGCAAAGGAGAGACAGGGAGCAAGAACTTGGAGAGACATAGGCAGCATATGGGGAAGGAGGTAAGCCTTGTACACATGCTAGATGAAACTCGGCTGAAACGGCAAAACACGACTGCCTCTGCTGTGAATCTAGCATGTGTACAGTCCCCGAATGCCCTGGTCAGTGATCAACCCGATGGATCGACTCAGCCAAGCAGTGGCCGAGAGCACTGTTCTCCCCAATCAACCTGCCCTTTGAATGACATCTCTTAAGCATTGCTCTGTTGCACCTCCCCCCCACCTAGCAACAGAACACGTCACTAGCCTGCAGGCTAGCGATTAGTCTGTACAGCCCAGCAATGTCGCCTGGGGGTTTGAGTACCAATCCCTGCTGGGTGAAATGCCTCGTACGTGTGTCCAAGGCTGTAGACATGTAAATGAAGGAGAGAGGGGAAGGGATGGAGGGAGAAGCGGCAGCATCCCAAGAAAGAGCGTAAACAGAAGTGAAATACCTGGCAAGTAAAATTAGCTACCTAAGTGACCTTCTACAGAGATTTCCTCTCCTGTCATTGTCATCAGTGTCCTCTGGCTGCTGCAAAACCCACTGCCCTGCACTACTGATACACTGATTATTGATATAAATCAGTAGTGAGAGGCAGACGGGTGTTACAGGATGCAGTCCGCCAGTTAATACAGATCCCTTTCCTCTCATCTCCTATGTTCTCCCAGTTTCACCTCCCATATAGATAGCTCTCTGAATCTCCCAGGTTTAATTTGCTCTCAGCCCCAGGGCAAGTTCAAGCCACAATGGGACCCTAGGGCAAAATTAACCCATGGAGATCCCTGCCCCCTCCCTCCGCATATTCACCTCCACCCCCCCCCCCCCCCCGGGCCGTGCCCCCCAGATGTCCCCCTTCAACTTTAGGGCTGGTTCAGACGGATGCTTGCAGAGCGTTTACTGCCAGCGTTCGGGGATTGGCGTTAAACGCTCCCATTCAAGTGAATGGGAGCGTTTGTACCAAGCTTTCACGCGCGTTTACACGAACGCGGCGTTTGGGTCCCGATTTTCACTGGCGTTCAAGGAGCCCCTGGAAGCTACATGTTGCTTCCAGGGGCGGTTAACCGCGACGGGTAATGTTCCCCTAGGGGAAGAAAAAACGCGACCGCATCTGAACGCAATGCGAACGCTGCTGAAAGCCCGAACGCATTGCCGCCGCGACGCCAACGAACGCAACGCCTCCAAACGTCCGTCTGAACCAGCCCTTACTTTACCAGGGCCTCACTATGTTTGTCAGAATAGCAACTCACCTTTCTCAGCGCACTGTTCCATCCATGCTCCCTGTCTTCCTCCCCGCTGGCTGCCTCTTCTATATGACTCTGTGCTTGTTATTACGTAATGACTGGTCATGGAGAAGAAGCAGCTGGGGCGTGAAGACAAGGAGCACGAATGAAGCAGTGCGCCGGGATAGGTGAGTTGCTATTCTGACAAATTGGTGCACGTGCCGTGGGGGGAGACTTGGGGACGCACACTAGTGTTGGGCGAACAGTGTTCGCCACTGTTTGGGTTCTGCAGAACATCACCCTGTTCGGGTGATGTTCGGGTTCGGCCGAACACCTGATGGTGTTCGGCCAAACTGTTCGGCCATATGGCCGAACTAAGAGCGCATGGCCGAACGTTACCCGAACGTTCGGCTAGCGCTGTGATTGGCCGAACGGGTCACGTGTAGTGTTGGGCGAACATCTAGATGTTCGGGTTCGGGCCGAACATGGCCGAACTCCGAACATAATGGAAGTCAATGGGGACCCGAACTTTCATGCTTTGTAAAGCCTCCTTATATGCTACATACCCCAAATTTACAGGGTATGTGCACCTTGGGAGTGGGTACAAGAGGAAAAAATTTTTTAGCAAAAAGAGCTTATAGTTTTTGAGAAAATCGATTTTAAAGTTTCAAAGGGAAAACTGTCTTTTAAATGCGGGAAATGTCTGTTTTCTTTGCACAGGTAACATGCTTTTTGTCGGCATGCAGTCATAAATGTAATACATATAAGAGGTTCCAGGAAAAGGGACCGGTAACGCTAACCCAGCAGCAGCACACGTGATGGAACAGGAGGAGGGTGGCGCAGGAGGAGAAGGCCACGCTTTGAGACACAACAACCCAGGCCTTGCATGAGGACAAGAAGCGTGCGGATAGCAATTTGCATTTTGTCGCCATGCAGTCATAAATGTAATACAGATGAGAGGTTCAATAAACAGGGACCGGAAACGCTAACCCATCACAGATGTTCATTGTTCATGTTACTTGGTTGGGGTCCGGGAGTGTTGCGTAGTCGTTTCCAATCCAGGATTGATTCATTTTAATTTGAGTCAGACGCTCTGCATTTTCTGTGGAGAGGCGGATACGCCGCCGATCTGTGACGATGCCTCCGGCAGCACTGAAACAGCGTTCCGACATAACGCTGGCTGCCGGGCAAGCCAGCACCTCTATTGCGTACATTGCCAGTTTGTGCCAGGTGTCTAGCTTCGATACCCAATAGTTGAAGGGTGCAGATGGATTGTTCAACACAGCTACGCCATCTGACATGTAGTCCTTGACCATCTTCTCCAGGCGATCGGTGTTGGAGGTGGATCTGCACGCTTGCTGTTCTGTGTGCTGCTGCATGGGTGTCAGAAAATGTTCCCACTCCAAGGACACTGCCGATACCATTCCCTTTTGGGCACTAGCTGCGGCTTGTGTTGTTTGCTGCCCTCCTGGTCGTCCTGGGTTTGCGGAAGTCAGTCTGTCGGCGTACAACTGGCTAGAGGAGGGGGAGGATGTCAATCTCCTCTTTAAAGTCTCCACAAGGGCCTGCTGGTATTCTTCCATTTTGACCTGTCTGGCTCTTTCTTCAAGCAGTTTTGGAACATTGTGTTTGTACCGTGGATCCAGAGGGGTATAAACCCAGTAATTGGTGTTGTCCAGAATGCGCACAATGCGTGGGTCGCGTTCAATGCAGTCCTAGGCCGAAGAGGTCATAGCCTAGGGTCACAAAACCTGTTTATTGGGCAATTTCAATGGTGGCGAGTCTGACGTACATAAATCGCAGCAATGGCCGTTAGCAACGTCTGAATCTCACGAAATGTCTCATGCAGGTAGAAGACATATTGTTAGACTTGGGCTCCAAAGATGGGTTCCCTACATCTCTGCAAACCAGAGTTACAGGGCTCCAAATTTGGTAAAATTCCCCATAGGCTTTCATTGGGCCTCCTATTTACAGTTCCAAAATCTCACATCTTTTCAAAGGGCAATTACTCAGCAGTGGCAAATTTTCTTTTTTGTTATACTTATTTTATTTTCAAAAAATATATACTGATTTCACTGTGTTACAATTTGGCCATATTTTGACAATGATACATACATCAAACCAGTAGGGAATGGTACAACAGAAGTAAACTGCGAACGTGGAAGAGTCTTGATCAGAGTCTTTTTTAAATGAAAACATAGACCATCTGAATCAACCCTAGGGAGGTAAAAGTCTTGGGTCATAGAAGAGCGTTTTTAGATGTAATGTTGATTGTAGATTAAGTCTTCGCTGTGGTGGGCAAAGAGTATCACAGTGCCAACAAGAGGAGTTGGTTGCGGGTTTAACTGTATGAGAGTCACAGAATGAAAGAGGAAAAAAGGAGAAGGAGAGAAAAGACTAATGTATCTATGTAGAGGTGTATAGAAAAGTGGGGCCACTCTGATACTACTCTGACCTATGCTTCGTAGAGAGAGTGCATGGGGATTACCAAGGGCCTGGTTAGGATATCTTCTAAGGTGGGTGGTAGATAGGAGAGGAGTAGGGCCATGAATCCCATATTTTGTGGAAATTTAATTCCGTATCTCTCAGTGATGCCGTGAGTTGTTCCATATTTTTTGTCCAATTAATTTTATGAATGACTTCTGATATATCAGGAGGTGCTAATTTTTTCCAGTTGGACGCAATAGTTAGCCTAGTAGCAGTTAGTATGTGGGTAATGAGACGATTGGAGTGTTTGGGGATTTTTTTCAAAGGTCTGCCCAGGAACATGTATACAGGGTCTAAAGGAACTGTAATATCCATTGAAGTTTTGATAAGCTCCCGAACTGTGGACCATAAATTGGAGATCAGAGGACAGGACCAAAAGATATGTTCTGTGGTTCCTTTATTATTGCACCCTCTCCAGCAAAGGTCCGATGAGCCTGGGTAGATCTTTGCTATTTTGGCAGGTGTTAGATACCAGTGGAAGAGAATCTTATATATATTTTCTCGAATCTGAATACATTGAGATGAATGTCTAGCATTGTCCCATATCTCGTACCAGTCTTCTAGGGAGATGGGGGTTGAGAGAGAATTGGACCATTTGTGCATATAGGTGTGATCGGGTATCCATGATCCTGATTTTGTATGGAGGAGAGTATAGATTTGGGATATCAGGCCCTTTTGGTGACCAGGCTGTTTGCAAATTCGTTCAAAAGGAGACAGAGATGGAGGTGATTTTTTCAAGAGAGTTTGGAGGAAGTGGGAAATCTGGTTATATTGCAGTAGCAATTGGGGTGTAAAAGTAATTTTTTCCTCTAGGTGTGGTTTGTCATATGCTTTGCCCGTTAGTGGATTGAGCCAATCGCTGAGGTTAAAGTATCCCAGGTTATACCATCTATTCATAAAGGAGTTAGATAGCCCTGGGGGGAAATGAGGGTTGCCCAAAATTGGGCATAGAGGAGAAGGTGATGACTTCAATTTGGCGGAGTGGCTGGTGTTTTTCCAAATGTTGAGCGTAAATTTAATGGTAGGAAGCAGTTGTTGGTCATTAATCCTAGGTTGAGAGTGGGACCATAAGAGGGATGCGAGGGACATGGGGAGAATGCTAGGGGCCTCGATGAGACCCCATTTAGTGAAGACCTTCAAGTTTGTCCATTCAGGGAGTTGGCGCAAATGTGAGGCCTGATAATAGAACCTTAGGTGGGGTACCCCTAGGCCCCCTTGATCTCTGGGGGAGAGGAGAACAGATCTTGAAATTCGGGATCGTTTATGATTCCAAATAAATGTAAAGAAGGCTGACTGCAGGGATAATAGCTGATGAGCAGGGACCTGGACTGGAAGGGTCTCGAACAGATATAAGAGACGTGGGAGTATATTCATTTTGAGGGCGTAAATGCGACCTAACCAGGAGATCTTATAGGCCGTCCATTTGTGCAGATCTTGTAATATTTTCTGGATGAGGGAGGGGAAGTTGCGCTTGTAGAGTGTACTATATGTAGGGGTGAGGTGGATACCCAAATATTTTAGTGAGTGGGATTGCCATCTATAGGGGAAAAATGATTGTAGGGTAGTGAGTAGTTGAGGGGGGATTTTAATAGGTAGGGCTTCCGTTTTATCCTGATTAAGTTTGAATCCTGAGAGGGATTCAAACGTTCTTAAAGTGTCGTGTAGGACTGGGAGTGTAGTGAGGGGGTTAGTTAGGGTAAGGAGTATGTCGTCAGCAAAGAGGGAAATTTTGTATTCTCGTTTACCAAATAGGATTCCTGTGATGTCTGTGTTTTGTCTTATAGCTGAGGCCAGGGGCTCAATGCTCAGGGCAAATAATAGGGGGGAAAGAGGGCAGCCCTGTCTAGTGCCGTTATGGATCGGAAAAGGGGATGGGGGGGCAAAAGGTAATTTAATCGAAGCTGAAGGGGATGAATATAAGAATTTTATCATGGATAGGAATGGGCCTGAGAAGCCTTGGTGGTTTAGGACATGGAACAGGAAAGGCCAATTGAGACGGTCAAAAGCCTTCTCTGCGTCTAAACTCAGGAGCAGAGAAGGATTGTTTGATCTATTCATTATAGATATGAGGTCTATAGCTCGGCGGGTGTTATCCCCTGCTTGTCTACCCATAATGAATCCTACTTGATCGTTATCAATAAGTCTATTAAGGATAGGATTGAGGCGGTTGGCTAAAGTTTTTGTGATAATCTTCAGATCTGAGTTGAGAAGGGAAATGGGGCGGTAGCTTTGGGGTAAGTGGGGATCCTTACCGTCTTTTGGGAGAACAGTAAGCAGGGATGATAGTAAGGAGGGAGGGGGGGGTGTCCCCTCTCATAATCCTATTTGCTAAATTTACAAGGTGGGGAGTAAGAATGGAGCTGAAGTTTTTGTAATAGGAGTAAGGAAGGCCGTCTGGTCCTGGGGATTTGGACGATGGGAGAGCTTTAAGTATTTCTGAAACCTCTTCAGCGGTTATGGGGGTATTAAGGGATAAGCGTTCTTGATCTGTGAGTTTTGGGAGGTTTAATTGGGTGAGGAAGGATAGGACCCTTGAGTCATAGTTTGGGGAGGAGGAGGGGTCTGGTAAATTGTATAGTTGCTCGTAAAAAGATCTAAAGATTTGAGCTACCTGATGGGGATCATGGTGAAGAGTGCCCTGTTGGTCTTTTAAGGAATGTACTGCCTGGTATGATCCCCTGGGGTTTAGCTTTCGGGCCAATATGGTATGGGGTTTGTTACCTCTTTCGAAAAATAGCTGTCTTGTCCATTTTAAGCTTTTCTCTAGTTGAGATGATTGAAGAGATCTAATGTCTAGTTTTATGCGTTGAATATCAGAGAAATGATCTTGTGTGGGCTGTGATTTATATATGGAGTAGGCCTTAGCAAGAGAGGTATTAAGCTGTGTCAACTTTTCAGAGGAAAAACGTTTACGTTTGGAGCTTTCCGCAATGAAGAAGCCTCTTATAAAGGCTTTATGGGATTCCCAAACTAAGCCAAAGGACGAAACTGAGTTTATGTTTATATCAAAGAATGACTGCAATTCTTTGCAACATTTTGATAATAAAGTTTTATCCCTGAAAAGTGACTCGTTTAATCTCCAATGCATAGGTTTGTGGGGGGAAGATAGCCAGTCAAGTTCTGCTGTTACTGCTTGATGGTCTGACCATGCAGTTGGGATAATATTTGAGGAGATAAGTATCGGCAGAGTTGGGGTATTAGCGAAAAAATAGTCTATTCTAGAGTGGGAGGCATGAGGGGGGGAAAAAAAAGTGTACTCAACACTCGTGGGGTTAGCTATGCGCCATAGATCAAAGAGCCTATACTTCCTTAAGAGGACCCTAAATTTACGTGAGTTTCTGTCATGGGAGGCTTGGGAGGAGGAGGAGGATGGGGTACTCCTGTCTTTTGTAGATGAGAATGCCAAATTGAAGTCACCTCCTAGGATAAGACTCCCTTTCATTACTTTATTAAGTTTTACCAGAAAGGTAGTAAGGAAAGCAATTTGATGGGATGTGGGGACATACACATTGGCTATCGTAATTGGTTTTCCTGCCAAAGTTCCCACCAATATTAAAAAATGGCCTTGAGGGTCTCTGATAGTTTTATCTATCTTTATAGGTAAGTCTTTTTTGCACAAGATAGCTACACCGGCACGTTTTTTTGGGCCTGAGGCCAGATGAGCAGAGGGATAGAATTTGTTAGTGAGTCTTATGGAGTCACTGGAGGACAGATGGGTCTCTTGAAGGAAGACCAGGTCGCAGTCGAGTTTCCTGAGGTCTCTCAGTAAAGATGACCTTTTTTGTGGGATGTTCAGGCCCTTGGTATTAAGTGTGTATAGGTTAACCATTTTCTATGTTGTAGATATGCACATATTTAAGGGCAGAGAGTATCTGGAGTGGCCAGTTGATAGAAAGAAAGATAGTAGGTGTATGAACAGCGGGAAACCAGAAAGGGTAAGTTATACAAGACAGTATCTGAAAAACAATAACAAAGAAAATTTGGTACTGCTGAGCCATTGCCCTTTGAAAAGATGTGAGATTTTGGAAAGTGAAATAGGGAGGCAATGAAATCCTATGGGGGATTTTACCAATTTTGGACCCCTGTAACTCTGGTTTGCAGAGATGTAGGGACCCCATATTTGGAATCCAAGTCTAACAATATGTCTTCTACCTGCATGAGACATTTCGTGAGATTCAGACTTTGCTAACGGCCATTGCTGAGATTTATGTACGCCACCATCACTACCATTGAAATAGCCCAAATAAACAGGTTTTTGTGACCCTAGGCTATGACCTCTTCGGCCTAGGGGCCCGAAACTCACCAGTCATGTTCCCCCTAAGGGTCCCTACAATGCTAGAAAATTTGGTACTGCTGAGCCATTGCCCTTTGAAAAGATGTGAGATTTTGGAAAGTGAAATAGGGAGGCAATGAAATCCTATGGGGGATTTTACCAATTTTGGACCCCTGTAACTCTGGTTTGCAGAGATGTAGGGACCCCATCTTTGGAATCCAAGTCTAACAATATGTCTTCTACCTGCATGAGACATTTCGTGAGATTCAGACTTTGCTAACGGCCATTGCTGCGATTTATGTACGTCACCATCACTACCATTGAAATAGCCCAAATAAACAGGTTTTTGTGACCCTAGACTATGACCTCTTTGGCCTAGGGGCCCGAAACTCACCAGTCATGTTCCCCCTAAGGGTCCCTACAATGCTAGAAAATTTGGTACTGCTGAGCCATTGCCCTTTGAAAAGATGTGAGATTTTGGAAAGTGAAATAGGGAGGCAATGAAATCCTATGGGGGATTTTACCAATTTTGGACCCCTGTAACTCTGGTTTGCAGAGATGTAGGGACCCCATCTTTGGAATCCAAGTCTAACAATATGTCTTCTACCTGCATGAGACATTTCGTGAGATTCAGACTTTGCTAACGGCCATTGCTGCGATTTATGTACGTCACCATCACTACCATTGAAATAGCCCAAATAAACAGGTTTTTGTGACCCTAGGCTATGACCTCTTCGGCCTAGGGGCCCGAAACTCACCAGTCATGTTCCCCCTAAGGGTCCCTACAATGCTAGAAAATTTGGTACTGCTGAGCCATTGCCCTTTGAAAAGATGTGAGATTTTGGAAAGTGAAATAGGGAGGCAATGAAATCCTATGGGGGATTTTACCAATTTTGGACCCCTGTAACTCTGGTTTGCAGAGATGTAGGGAGTAGGGACCCCATCTTTGGAATCCAAGTCTAACAATATGTCTTCTACCTGCATGAGACATTTAGTGAGATTCAGACGTTGCTAACGGCCATGGCTGAGATTTATGTACGCCACCATCACTACCATTGAAATAGCCCAAATAAACAGGTTTTTGTGACCCTAGGCTATGACCTCTTTGGCCTAGGGGCCCGAAACTCACCAGTCATGTTCCCCCTAAGGGTCCCTACAATGCTAGAAAATTTGGTACTCCTGAGCCATTGTCCTTTGAAAAGATGTGAGATTTTGGAACTGTAAATAGGAGGCCCAATGAAAGCCTATGGGGGATTTTACCAAATTTGGAGCCCTGTAACTCTGGTTTGCAGAGATGTAGGGAACCCATCTTTGGAGCCCAAGTCTAACAATATGTCTTCTACCTGCATGAGACATTTCGTGAGATTCAGACGTTGCTAACGGCCATTGCTGCGATTTATGTACGTCAGACTCGCCACCATTGAAATTGCCCAATAAACAGGTTTTGTGACCCTAGGCTATGACCTCTTCGGCCTAGGACTGCATTGAACGCGACCCACACATTGTGCGCATTCTGGACAACACCAATTACTGGGTTTATACCCTTCTGGATCCACGGTACAAACACAATGTTCCAAAACTGCTTGAAGAAAGAGCCAGACAGGTCAAAATGGAAGAATACCAGCAGGCCCTTGTGGAGACTTTAGAGAGGAGATTGACATCCTCCCCCTCCTCTAGCCAGTTGTACGCCGACAGACTGACTTCCGCAAACCCAGGACGACCAGGAGGGCAGCAAACAACACAAGCCGCAGCTAGTGCCCAAAAGGGAATGGTATCGGCAGTGTCCTTGGAGTGGGAACATTTTCTGACACCCATGCAGCAGCACACAGAACAGCAAGCGTGCAGATCCACCTCCAACACCGATCGCCTGGAGAAGATGGTCAAGGACTACATGTCAGATGGCGTAGCTGTGTTGAACAATCCATCTGCACCCTTCAACTATTGGGTATCGAAGCTAGACACCTGGCACAAACTGGCAATGTACGCAATAGAGGTGCTGGCTTGCCCGGCAGCCAGCGTTATGTCGGAACGCTGTTTCAGTGCTGCCGGAGGCATCGTCACAGATCGGCGGCGTATCCGCCTCTCCACAGAAAATGCAGAGCGTCTGACTCAAATTAAAATGAATCAATCCTGGATTGGAAACGACTACGCAACACTCCCGGACCCCAACCAAGTAACATGAACAATGAACATCTGTGATGGGTTAGCATTTCCGGTCCCTGTTTATTGAACCTCTCATCTGTATTACATTTATTACTGCATGGCGACAAAATGCAAATTGCTATCCGCACGCTTCTTGTCCTCATGCAAGGCCTGGGTTGTTGTGTCTCAAAGCGTGGCCTTCTCCTCCTGCGCCACCCTCCTCCTGTTCCATCACGTGTGCTGCTGCTGGGTTAGCGTTACCGGTCCCTTTTCCTGGAACCTCTTATACGTATTACATTTATGACTGCATGCCGACAAAAAGCATGTTACCTGTGCAAAGAAAACAGACATTTCCCGCATTTAAAAGACAGTTTTCCCTTTGAAACTTTAAAATCGATTTTCTCAAAAACTATAAGCTCTTTTTGCTAATTTTTTTCCCCTCTTGTACCCACTCCCAAGGTGCACATACCCTGTAAATTTGGGGTATGTAGCATGTAAGGAGGCTTTACAAAGCACAAAAGTTCGGGTCCCCATTGACTTCCATTATGTTCGGAGTTCGGGTCGAACACCCGAACATCGCGGCCATGTTCGGCCTGTTCGACCCGAACCCGAACATCTAGATGTTCGCCCAACACTAACGCACACACATGCACACACACACACACACACACACACACGAGCGCGCACACACACACACACGAGCGCGCACACACACACACACACACACACACACACACACACACACACACACACACACACTATTCCGCTGTTCAGCACTATGTTAAAGGTTTCTGATTACTTATCTACTTTTATTTTTCTGGATTGCAAAAACACACAAGATTACCATTACAGCAGATTAAATGCAGATTTGATTGCACTGTTAATGAATTTTCAAATCTTAATTTCAAATGAAATAAAATGTTCCCCAGTTACAGCATTCCCTAACATTGTCATTGCTATAGATTCAGAATATCTATAGCAGCATTAATGTAATTTTCTACAAATAGAGCACGAACGTTTAAAAATATTTCCAAATATTTCTAGAGGTTCATACTAATTAGATGGTAATTTGGTCTTTAGTAGCTTAATTTACAGATAGTCATATTTTTACTCACCTGTAATTGTTGAAAATGTCTGCAGCTATAGAAATCGCAAGCTGTTAACCCCTTCTCGCTTTCCAACCCTAACTTCCTACCACTAACCTTTAAAGCTAACCTCCCCTTAAAGTAAAAACTTAAAGGGTCCCTGAGCATATGCCGTGGGTATAGATATAAGCAAATTCACAGCTATTTGTTTAAGAGGAGACACTTACCGGCCCCTTAGGTAAGCGCTCCTGCTCCGAGGCAGGCCGCTATCAATTACATTGTAACCAGTGACCCTGCTGAAGGTCGCACTGTGACCCCGGAAAAGGATGCCTGCAGGTCCTCTCTTCCAGGCTTCTTCCTGCCCTCCGCACGTGAACCGAAATATGATGCACGGAAGAGGGAAGGGGAAGAAGCCAGGAATCCTGCGCACAGGGCCGAGCCGGGGCGGGTGCTGCGGGTGCAAGGCACCCAGGCGCCTGTTTCTGAGAGGCGCCGCCCGGCCGCCGCTCTCCCCCTGTGAACGCCCTCCCCCTGTGGCCGCTGCTCCCTCCCTCCCTCTAGCCGCCGGCGCCGCATCAGACCTAGATCAGACAGCGACCAATAGTGCAGGCTCTAGGACCTAGCACGCCGCACTGATATGCGAAAGTGACATCACTGCCGCATATAGAGCGGGTGCGTCCGGCGCCCTCTTACTGGTCGGGTCGCCCGCTGATCGCGGTCTGACGCTGCTGGAAGGTGAGGTGGGAGCGGCGGCGGCGGCTAGGGAGGGAGAGGGGGCTCCTGTCACTCACTACCTAAACGGGGTCCCTAAACCTCTGCCTACCTATACGGGTACATATACCTCTGCCTACATATACTGGGACATATACACCTGCCTACATATACTGGTACGTATACCCCCTGCCTACATATACCGGGCACATATACCCCTGGCTACATATACTGGGCACATATACCCCTGGCTACATATACCGGGCACATATACCCCTGGCTACATATACTGGCACGTATACCCCCTGCCTACATATACTGGGCACATATACTCCTGGCTACATATACTGGGCACATATACCCCTGCCTGCACATACTGGGACATATACCCCTGGCTACATATACTGGGACATATACCCCTGCCTACATATACTGGGCACATATACACCTGCCTACATATACTGGCACGTATACCCCCTGCCTACATATACCGGGCACATATACCCCTGGCTGCATATATCGGGCACATATACCCCTGGCTACATATACTGGGCACATATACCCCAGGCTACATATACTGGGCACATATACTCCTGGCTACATATACTGGGCACATATATCCCTGCCTACATATACTGGGACATATACCCCTGGCTACATATACTGGGACATATACCCCTGCCTACATATACTGGGACATATACCTCTGCCTACATATACTGGGCACATATCCCTGGCTACATATACTGGGACATATACCCCCTGCCTACATATTCCGGGCACACAGTGGCGGCTCCAGGAATTTTTTTTTAGGGGGTGCTATACAGGTGCTGGACCAATTTCCGGGGGAGCCGACGACCTGCCGTGGCAAAAAATGGGTGTGGTTACAACCTGCGGCGCGCGAAGAATGGGCGTAGTCATGACCGGATGAGGGCGGGGCTAACTGTAATTTAAAGTGAACCCAGGGTGAGAGTGATATGATGGCTGCCATATTTATTTCCTTTTAAACAATTCTAGTTGCCTGGCAGCCCTGCTGATCTATTGGCTGCAGTAGTGAACTGAATTACACCAGAAACAAGCATGCAGCTAATCTTGTCAGTTCTGACAATATTGTCAGAAACCCCTGACCTGCTGCATGCTTGGTCAGGGTCTATGGTTGAAAGAATTAGAGGCAGAGGACCAACACGGCAGCCAGGCAGCTGGTATTACTTAAAAGGAGATAAATATGGCAGCCTCAATATTATTCTCACCTCGGGTTCCCTTTAAAAGTGCAACGCAAAGACAGAGGGCCCAAGTTTTGGTGACCCTTTCCCCAGAAAATTCACATAATTGTGCAGGTTTTCTCAAGAAAATACACGTTCAATGACCCCAATATGCACAATCGTTATCAGATATGACCCCAATATGCACAATCGTTATCAGATATGACCCCAATATGCACAATCGTTATCAGATATGACCCCAATATGCACAATCGTTATTAGATATGACCCCAATATGCAGAATCGTTATCAGATATGACCCCAATATGCAGAATCGTTATCAGATATGACCCCAATATGCACAACCGTTATCAGATATGACCCCAATATGCACAACCGTTATCAGATATGACCCCAATATGCACAACCGTTATCAGATATGACCCCGATATGCACAACCGTTATTAGATATGACCCCAATATGCACAACCGTTATCAGATATGACCCCAATATGCACAACCGTTATCAGATATGACCCCAATATGCACAATCCTTATCAGATCTGACCCCAATATGCACAATCCTTATCAGATCTGACCCCAATATGCACAATCCTTATCAGATCTGACCCCAATATGCACAATCCTTATCAGATCTGACCACAATCAGCAGCACCACCTGAAAAAGAAAAGAAAAACCCATTTACTCACCTAGTCAGAAGACCTCCTGTTCCAACCTCCTCCTCTTCCGACCTCCTTGTGTGGCGCGCAGCTCAGCTCCCACGGTCCTCTTCCTTCCTGCAGCAGCCTGCATCCGGCGAGCAGGGCTACGGGAAAATGGCCGCCCGAAGCCCTTCACTGCAGACTCCAAGTCTGCAGAGCAGGGCTTCGGGCGGCCATCTTACCGTAGCCCTTCCTGCTGCTCCGGGCTGCTGCTGTGAACTGACTCAGCGGGCTGCTGCTGTGAACTGACTCAGCGTCTCTTAGACGCCTGAAGTCAGTTCACGCCAGGGGGTGCTTTGGGGGTGCTTGGACAAATTTAGGGGGTGCTTGGGCACCCCCTGGCGCCGCCACTGCGGACACATATACCCCTGGCTACATATACTGGGCACATATACCCCTGGCTACATATACTGGGCACATATACCGCTGTCTACATATACTGGGCACATATACCGCTGTCTACATATACTGGGCACATATACCCCTGCCTACATATACTGGGACATATACCCCTACCTACATATACTGGGACATATACCCCTGCCTACATATACTGGAACATATACCCCTGCCTACATATACTGGGACATATACCTCTGCCTACATATACTGGGCACATATATCCCTGGCTACATATACTGGGACATATACCCCCTGCCTACATATACTGGGGACATATACCCCCTGGCTACATATACTGGGACATATACACCTGCCTACATATACTGGCACATATACCCCCTGCTTACATATACAGGGCACATATACCCCTGGCTACATATACTGGGTACATATACCACTGGCTACATATACTGGGCACATATACCCCTGGCTACATATACTGGGCACATATACCCCTGCCTACATATACTGGGCACATATACCCCTGCCTACATATACTAGGACATATACTGGGACATATACCTCTGCCTACATATACTGGGCACATACATCCCTGGCTACATATACTGGGACATATACCTCTGCCTACATATACTGGGGACATATACCCCCTGGCTACATATACTGGGTCACATACACCTGCCTACATATACTGGCACATATACCCCCTGCCTACATATAACGGGCACATATTCCCCTGGCTACATATACTGGGCACATATACCCCTGGCTACATATACTGGGCACATATACCCCTGGCTACATATACTGGGCACATATACCCCTGCCTACATATACTGGGACATATACCCCTGCCTACATATACTGGGACATATACCTCTGCCTACATATACTGGGGACATATACCACCTGACTACATATACTTGGACATATACACCTGCCTACATATACCGAGCACATATACCCCTGGCTACATATACTGGGCACATATACTCCTGCCTATATATACTGGGACATATACCCCTGCCTACATATACTGGGACATATACCCCTGCCTACATATACTGGGACATATACCCCTGCCTACATATACTGGGACATATACACCTGCCTACATATACTGGGACATATACCTCTGCCTACATATACCGGGCACATATATCCCTGGCTACATATACTGGGACATATACACCTGCCTACATATACTGGGCACATATATCCCTGGCTACATATACTGGTGACATATACCTCTGGCTACATATACTGGGCACATATATCCCTGGCTACATATACTGGGGACACTAGCTGTTTTTCATTATGTGCATTTACTGGGGAAAATCTGTCTCTTATTATGTGCATTTGCTGGTGAAAAGCTGTCTCTTATAATGTGCATTTACTGGTGAAAAGCGGTCTCTTATTATGTGCACTTACTGGTAAAAAGCTGTCTCTTATGTGCATTTACTGGTGAAAAGCGGTTTCTTATGTGCATTTACTGGTGAAAAGTGGTCTCTTATTATGTGCATTTACTGGTGAAAAGCGGTCTCTTATTATGTGTATTTACTGGTGAAAAGCGGTCTCTTATTATGTGCATTTACTGGTGAAAAGCTGTCTCTTATTATGTGCATTTACTGGTGAAAAGCGGTCTCTTGTTATGTACATTTACTGATAAAAGGCTGTCTGTCATTACGTGCATTTACTGGTGAAACGCTGTCTTATGTGCATTTAGTGGGGAAATTTTGTCAGTAAAAATAATCTTTTGTCAGTAAATTTTTAGGTATTTGTCAGTAAAAAATAACATGAAAGGTTGGCAATACTGCGCAACGGGAAAGATACAGGCAGCCCACCTCACGCTCGGGCTTGGCGGGGGGGAGGAGCCGACGACAGCGAGCCAGAGTAGGGTGGCCGCAGGCAGCCATAAATACGCAGTGTGTGACTGCGTCGCACTCGCAGAGCCTCTCAGCCTGAGTCAGTCCAGAGACTAGCAGACTCGCAGGCAGCCAAAGGCAGCCAGGAGCAAGCCCATAGAAGAGGGGTAGGAATGGGGTATCACATGCATGCGTAAAGAGGTGGAAGGTGTGGGTGTGATTAGGCAGGACATGGGTGTGGTTATGTGGTTGGGCGTGGTTAATTTAACCACTCCCATAGGCGCCAGAGAAAATCTTGCACCCAGGTGCCAGGCACCCCAGGCTCACCCCTGCCTGCGCATGCACAGAGAGAACCTGCAGGCTTCCTCTTCCAGGGTCACAGCGCGACTTTCTGCAGAGTCTCCGGATCCAATGTAATTTATAGTGGCCAGCCCGGGAGCAGGTGCACTTACCTAAGGGGCCGGTAAGTGTCTCCTCTTAACTAAATAGCCGTGTGTATGTTTATATGCATACGCACAGCGTCTGCTCAGGGCCCCTTTAAGTGAAAACAGATAAACAATTGTATCTATCCTCCTACTCCTATAAATGACTTTTAGATATCCCACAATTTTATGTTATGTTTAAAAACTTAAAAAAGCAAAACAAAAAAAAATGTATTGTCTCTGTGTCTCAGAGTGCTCAAGTGTATGAACTATTGACCTTTTTTTAAAAATATATTCTCTCCTGGCAGAGAACTGGGCTTTCCTAAAGCAAAGTATTTTATGGCTGCAGTTCCTTATCACTACTCTGACTGGAGAAAAACTGTCAGTTGCATACCTGAATATTAACTCTTTTAGGCAGAGAAAGAAGAAAAGCAACACAGCATATAGTATGTATTTGTGTGCTTGGAACTGTTACATATGTCTATCTAATCATGTCACATGTCATTTAAGGTTCCCTTTAACCTAACTCCCAAGACAAACTTTCTTAGACTTTCACTCAAACTTTCACCTGTTTTGTATGGTGGTTTCCTCCCACATCTTAAAAACATACAAATAAGTTAATTGGCTTCCCCCAAATTGTCCCTCCAAATTGTCACTAGTCTACCATACAAACACTACGTGATATAGACAAATGACCATGATGGGATTTGATCGTGAACCCCTCTGAGGGACAGTTAAAAGACACCCGAGGCGAAAATAAACTAATGAAATAAATGACTATATCTATCTTCCTCCTCCTAAAAATGACTTTTTAAGATATTCCGCAGTTTTATTTTATGTTTAAATCTACTTTTTAAGTTTTAACTGTTTTATTGTTTTTGCTCAATGACACATTCATTGAAATATGCCAGATCTAAAAATCTATGAACTATTGACCCTTTTTATCTCTTTCCAGCTCTCAGAAGCCATTTTTTGTTAGGAAAGTGTTTTATAGTTGGAATTTCTTATCAGTGAGTGTCACACTGTAGTCACTTCCTGTCTGAGTCAGGACTGAGCCAGCCACTTACATACCTGATATTTCACTCTTTCAGGCAGAGAAAGAAAAAAAGGAACACAGCATAGTTATTTGTGTGCTAGGCACTGTACATACCTATGTCTATCTCATCATGTCACATGTCACCTCCGGTATCCTTTAAGTGACAAGAAAATGTACTCCGTAACGGGCCGCGAAAGATGTTGGTATAATATAAATACGAAATAATAATTAAAATGCAGTACAAATTTGGCAGAAAAGCTTTGAAATTGTCTTATCTTTGTATTTATTATTGTGTTTCTTTAGACCTATTCCTGAAAGGTTTTTTTTTTCCCCCTAACAAAGCTTGGTTGCGTAGCATAGAATACTGTATACAGAAGTGGGGGGAATGACATGGTCTAATCATGCTCTGATATCTATAATCATTAATAATAATCACTCAAAATGTATTAAATCCCTGAGATGCCTCAATGGCTTCACACTAGAACATCCAAATAAATTAAGAATGGGCTAGAATTCTTTTTGTGCAAATTAATAAGGGCACTGTGGCAGATCCAGTTATATTATGGAAAGCACATAAAGCATACATGAGTGGAGCGTTCATTAAAAAAAGTTTTAATGAAAAAGAAAAGGAACATTCATGGTACAATCATTTTTAGAACAAATTAAAGCTCTAGAACAAAAGAACAAAAAGTACACTCACTGTGAAATCTAAAGAAGATCTTAAAAATGCAGATTACAGTTACAAATTGCTCTTGTTAATCAGTACAAGGAAGCTTAAGGCGCATGAGATACAATTATTATGTACATGGTAACAAAGCGAGAGCATTATTAGCCAACATGATAATGATCAGGCAGACAAAAACAAGAATTTCTTATATTAACAATAAAGATAGGAACAAAGTCATCAATGCTAATACAATTGTAACACATCCTGAGAATTTTCCCGTACAACTTAAAGAGGAACCATATTGATATAGTGGATGCATGGCCGGCCTTCCAGGGGGCGCACGTGATATGTATTCAACTGGCCACCTAGCCACTACCACCTGGCTGTGGCTGCGGGCTCCGGGTCCATCTGTGGCTGCTGCGAGTGGTAGCTCCACCCCCTGGTGCCGCTGTGGGTGATGGGGCGAAGACTTCAGGAACCTGCTGCTGCCTCTTGCTGAGTCTGTGTGAGCCGTGCGTGCCAGTAGCACCGCCCCTCGCTCACAGGCGATGTCTGCACTGTGCACTAATCAGAGAGAGACCTGCTTGTCACTCCTGACTCCTGGCCACCTTCTGTCCCAAGCTACAAGCAGAAAAGTAAGATTTCCCAACTGCCTCCCGGTTGGGTGCCTATGCACGCAAAGGGACAATATCAAGCAAAGAGTCCAGCTTGGCACACCGGTTCAAATGTAGAATACTTTGCTTTTATTGCTTCATCAGCATCAGCACAATGAACATATGTTCATTGTGCTGATGAAGCAATAAAAGCGAAGTATTCTACATTTGAACCGGTGTGCCAACCTGTACTCTTTGCTTGATATTGTAACTTTGGATGCCAGGGCTCAGCATCTACAGGTTGCAGCACCCGGACCGTGGGTAAGGTGTGCCACCTCTGCAACACATTTGCATGACTATATACGCAAAGGGGGATTATGCTTGTATACTATACACTATTTATCTGCCAAGCTATATACAGTGGTGTGAAAAACTATTTGCCCCCTTCCTGATTTCTTATTCTTTTGCATGTTTGTCACACTTAAATGTTTCTGCTCATCAAAAACCGTTAACTATTAGTCAAAGATAACATAATTGAACACAAAATGCAGTTTTAAATGATGGTTTTTATTATTTAGTGAGGAAAAAAATTTAAAACCTACATGTCCCTGTGTGAAAAAGTGATTGCCCCCCTTGTTAAAAACTAACCTAACTGTGGCTTATCACACCTGAGTTTAATTTCTGTAGTCACCCCCAGGCCTGATTACTGCCACACCTGTTTCAATCAAGAAATCACTTAAATAGGAGCTATCTGACACAGAAAAGTAGACCAAAAGCACCTCAAAAGCTAGACATTAAGCCAAGATCCAAAGAAATTCAGGAACAAATGAGAACAAAAGTACTGTAATTGAGATCTATCAGTCTGGTAAAGGTTATAAAGCCATTTCTAAAGCTTTGGGACTCCAGCGAACCACAGTGAGAGCCATTATCCACAAATGGCAAAAACATGGAACAGTGATGAACCTTCCCAGGAGTGGCTGGCTGACCAAAATTACCCCAAGAACGCAGAGAAAACTCATCCGAGAGGCCACAAAAGACCCCAGGACAACATCTAAAGAACTGCAGGCCTCACTTGCCTCAATTAAGGTCAGTGTTCACAACTCCACCATAAGAAAGAGACTGGGCAAAAACGACCTGCATGGCAGATATCCAAGGCGTAAACCACTTTTAAGCAAAAAGAACATTAAGGCTCGTCTCAATTTTGCTAAAAAAACATCTCAATGATTGCCAAGACTTGTGGGAAAATACCTTGTGGACCGCCGAGACAAAAGTTGAACTTTTTGGAAGGTGCGTGTCCTGTTAAATCTGTTGTAGAAGTAACACAGCATTTCAGCAAAAGAACATCATACCAACAGTCAAATATGGTGGTGGTAGTGTGATGGTCTGGGGTTGTTTTGCTGCTTCAGGACCTGGAAGGCTTGCTGTGATGGATGGAACCATGAATTTTACTGTCTACCAAAAAATTCTGAAGGAGAATGTCCGGCCATCTGTTCGTCAACTCAAGCTGAAGCGATCTTGGGTGCTGCAGTAGGACAATGACCCAAAAGACACCAGCAAATCCACCTCTGAATGGCTGAAGAAAAACAAAATGAAGACTTTGGAGTGGCCTAGTCAAAGCCCTGACCTGAATCCTATTGAGATGTTGTGGCATGACCTTAAAAAGGCAGTTCATGCTAGAAACCCCTCAAATAAAGCTGAATTACAACAATTCTGCAAAGATGAGTGGGCCAAAATTCCTCCAGAGCACTGTAAAAGACTTGTTGCAAGTTATTGCAAACGCTTGATTGCAGTTATTGCTGCTAAGGGTGGCCCAACCAGTTATTAGGTTCAGGGGGCAATTTCTTTTTCACACAGGGCCATGTAGGTTTTGAGTTTTTTTTTCTCATTAAATAATAAAAAACATCATTTAAAACTGCATTTTGTGTTCAATTATGTTATCTTTAACTAATGGTTAACGGTTTTTGATGAGCAGAAACATTTAAGTGTGACAAACATGCAAAGGAATAAGAAATCAGGAAGGGGGCAAATAGTTTTTCACACCACTGTATAAGAAGGAAGGGATCTGCCTTTATACACCAAAAGGGATCTGCCTATATACACTAAAGGGGCAATCTGCCTATATATACTAAAGGGGGGATCTGCCTACATACACTAAAGAAAGGGAATCTGCCGATATACACTAAAGGGGGGGATCTGCCTATATACACTAAAGGGGGGGATCTGCCTATATACACTAAAGGGGATCTTGTACATGGGCATGTGTGTGTGTGTGGGCATGCATGCACGCAGGTGCGAAGAGGATGAATGGGGGGCACCAAAATCTGGTTACGCTCAGGGCGCTGTGAAACCTAAGGCCGGCCCTGAGTGGATGAAATGGAATACATTATTTAAGATACTAATTTTTACCTTAATTCCCTTGATTTTAGGATCAGAAAAACTTCTTGTCCTATATAATAATTCCCCTGTCCCTGTGTCCTCCTCTGTCCCTGTGTCCGTGCGTCCATTGCGTGGGCACTGGGCAGACATCGGGCAGTGGTCATGTGTCTGCGGACATGTGGATTGCAGCCATATCCATTGGCTTGGCTCCTGTTATTTAACGATCTGGCCTTTTTTAACTAGTATCCATATATAGAAAAGTAGTGAGCAATTTGCAGAACTTCTTGCCGCAAAGCTATGGGCAGCCTGACCCCTGTACTACTTTCGGGTCGCAATGACCCGCAGTAGTACGCATTAATTCATTTAAAGTGGACCATTGCTGTACGTTCCAAAGTGAAGAAGAGCCAGAATGATATCTACTATTACTGTTTCCCTCCTGTTTTCTTTACCCATGAGAGGTGAATGCTCTTCTCTCTCATGGAAGTAACTGCTCTTAAGAGAAGAGCAGCCATTTCCATGGGAGAGAAGAGCAGCCATTTCCATGGGAGAGAAGACCATTCATTTCCATGGGAGAGAAGAGCAGCCATTTCCATGGGAGAGAAGAGCAGCCTTTTCCACGGGAGAGAAGAGCAGCCATTCCCATGGGAGAGAAGATCATTCATTTCCATGGGAGAGAAGAGCAGCCATTTCCATGGGAGAGAAGAGAAGCCATTTCCATGGGAGAGAAGAGCAGCCTTTTCCATGGGAGAGAAATGCAGCCATTTCCATGGGAGAGAAGAGCAGTCATTTCATGGGAGTGAAGAGCAGCCTTTTCCATGGGAGAGAAGAGCAGCCATTCCCATGGGAGAGAAGACCATTCATTTCCATTGGAGAGAAGAGCAGCCATTTCCATGGGAGAGAACAGCAGCCATTTCCATGGGAGAGAAGAGCAGCCATTTCCATGGGAGAGAAGACCATTCATTTGAATGGGAGAGAAGAGCAGCCATTTCCATGGGAGAGAAGAGCAGCCATTTCCATAGGAGAGAAGAGCAGCCATTTCCATGGGAGAGAAGACCATTCATTTCCATGGGAGAGAAGAGCAGCCATTTCCATGGGAGAGAAGAGCAGTCATTTCCATGGGAGAGAAGAGCAGCCATTTCCATGGGAGAGAAGAGCAGCCATTTCCATGGGAGAGAAGAGCAGCCATTTCCATGGGAGAGAAGACCATTCATTTCCATGGGAGAGAAGAGCAGCCATTTCCATGGGAGAGAAAAGCAGCCATTTCCATGGGAGAGAAGAGCAGCCATTTCCATGGGAGAAAAGACCATTCATTTCCATGGGAGAGAAGAGCAGCCATTTCCATGGGAGAGAAGAGCAGCCATTTCCATGGGAGAGAAGAGCAGCCTTTTCCATGGGAGAGAAAGGCAGCCATTTCCATGGGAGAGAAGAGCAGCCATTTCCATGGGAGAGAAGAGCAGCCTTTTCCATGGGAGAGAAAGGCAGCCATTTCCATGGGAGAGAAGAGCAGCCTTTTCCATGGGAGGGAAAGGCAGCCATTTCCATGGGAGAGAAGAGCAGTAATTTCCATGGGAGAGAAGAGCAGTAATTTCCATGGGAGAGAAGAGCAGCCATTTCCATGGGAGAGAAGAGCAGCCATTTCCATGGGAGAGAAGAGCAGCCTTTTCCATGGGAGAGAAAGGCAGCCATTTCCATGGGAGAGAAGAGCAGTAATTTCCATGGGAGAGAAGAGCAGCCATTTCCATGGGAAAGAAGAGCATTTATTTCTCACTCGTAAAAAAAGTCGAGGAAACAGTCATAGTATCATTCTGGCTCTTCTTCACTTTGGAACATACAGCAGAGGTCCACTTTAAGTGAATTAAGGCCTCATAAGACTTTGTACAAAGGAAAACTGTGTACAGACTAATACATTAAAACTGGGTGCAAGGTGAACTTGAGCTCTAGCATTATACATACTTTGATAATGAAACCTAATAAAAAAAAATTGGGTTCGAACCTCAGAGGAAGAGGCTTTTTTCCTATCTAAAAACAAGGTTGTCACCAATACATTAGGTTAAGTAAAGACATACTTTAAAATACTGTACAACAAATCTGCAATTGAAATGTCAGTTTAGTGCAGATTTTCTCCAGGCTGTACTTTCATATTTATCTATTAAAGGTAGAAGTCATTTTCCTGTGTGCCATTTGCTGATTCACACACTCTATTAAGCTAATAATATCTTAGAAGAGTGGCTTGGAAAAGATATCAAGGCATGAAAGCATACCAATGCATGCAAATCATCCTATAATGATCTTATTTCAACAGAAAATAGCACCACAGTCATTTATCTCTCGGATATGTCTCATGTAACACACACACAAAGTGCGTAAATCACAAAGGAAAAAAAGCATTTCCAGGAAGGTTATATATAGCACATGTACACAAATCGCATAGATGGCAAAAAGATAAAAAAAGACTATTCTTTTTTTTTTGTAGTTCATACGATGTAGAGTATTCGTATCTACTGTAAACATTTGTTGCAGCGGCAAACATGACACAAAGTGTGATTCCAAAACATCTTTAGAAAAATATATAACAAACGTCTCTTGAAGGTCCCATTTGCACTACATAAGTTCTGATTCTGATATATATCAATGTACGAGGAATGACTCATTCAGTAACATATGTTTCAATGTCTTTATGCTGCTCCACAAGATAAAGGTTGGAAGTGGTATGTCATTTCTTGTGTCTTGACATCTCATTGCTCATGGTATACTGCTTATTGATTTTTAGGCATCCCGTACGGAAGGAGCCGTGGCAACAGAATGCAGTGAATGTGAGGGTGGTTAAGCTTATAATGGGGATAGGCTCAGTTCTGTCTCAAATGTAAGCAGTGGTCACTGGAGGTTAGAGTAATGGTTCCTGTTGCCACTTTCTCTTTGCCTGTTCATCAGGAAACCACTGGTATAGCCCAGAAATCTCTGGACGCCCCTGCAAAAATTTTGGTTGGAGCCTCCCCGAAAATTTGGTGCCGAAAAGTTACAAGTGCAAAGTTGGATGCCTGCTATTTGTAGCCACAGTTTGCATAGTGGGCATCTAATACATCAGCAGTGATTGACACATAAAGGTAAACAGCAGGCTAGCAACAAACTGCTTGTCGATAACCCGGCGCTATTATTGGGGGGGGGGGGGGGGGCAGCAGAGCCCAGGGGGAGGACTGGGGCTGGTACAGTAGCACACAGAGGCATGTCACTGTGCACAGGACATGCCTCTGTGTCTTCTTAGGATTTAAAAAAAAAATACCTCGGGTTCTCTTTTAGTTAAAACTATTCTATGGCAGCTATCAGATCGACTTAAAGGGACACTATTGATTAGCATGTTTTTTTTCCAATTGAGATAGGAAATGTTTGGGAAGTGCTGCTAAGTACTGGTGTATACATTTTACTGCTTATCTATTTTATTACTGTTATCTAATTCCTTTCACATTTTTCTGACGGCAGTCTGCTGAAATTCTGATGGCGGACTCAGCCATGAGGGGAGGGGGGAAATTTTCTCACAGTGTATCTGTTAACTCTGTGTGCAGAGAGATCAGTCAGAGACAGGCAGAGCTTTCTCTCACAGAGAGCAGAGGAAATCTATTTTATGTGCAACATTAACACTTGTAATACTTTAGTGTGTGAAACCTGATACCTGTTTTCAAAGAATCTGCTTCTATATTACACTGTTCTTAGCATGTCAGACTGCAGAGATTCATACCTCTGTAAATGAGACATTCCAAACGTAGCTAAAATTTACATACAATGAAGTAAAGCTTTTGCCTCTGAAATTTAACATGAATAGTAGGAAAATGTTAACACAGCTACTTAGACATTATTTGTACATTGTCATTTAAGAACACTTTGGCATTGATAGTATTCCTTTAAAGAAGAATGTTCCTTGTTCCGCCACCCAAAGAGGCTTCCAATGGGAGACCAGCAACTCCACACAGTACTTGTTTTGGTTTAGCCATCGAGCTTGGGGTTCGTGCCATACCTTCATGGCTACAGAAGAGGCACGGGGCCTACAAACTCCCCACCATGCTTCATCTCAATAGGCAATCCCTATTGCCCTGGTCTCACCACAACAAGGAAGCAAGCTTGGAATCTTCTTTGTATGTACTTCACTCATATTTAAATAAAAAACAATTAATGTTTGTGGTTTTCAACCTAAATGTAATATATTACCTTAGTTTGTGAAAGGTGAGTTCAGCCATGAGACAAATATACACTTTATATCTATATGTAGATTTGTATTTTACATTTAAAATTGTTTTCACAATAGTGACATTTTAACTAAATGACCTGTAAACACTGTATTCTCTCCTCCAGTCTGCCAAAACAGTGGCAGTGTGTAATGACAGCAGAGCTCTATTTCCTAAATGTCTGCAAGGATTTACATATTAAAAAAACACCTTTTAATATTAATTGCTGTGGATTTTTCAAGGATAAACCATGTCTGATTGGGATGCATTAATGTAGTTATGGCTAAGGCAAGTCTCTCATCCAAGACTTTAGCAAGCATTTTAACAACTGTCATTAAGTGAGATTGTTCTATGCAAATCTGATCTCATGGGGTCCTTACCTGTTTTCAGTAATAGAAAATATTAGAATGGTAGTACACCTTTTTACAATGCCTCGTCTTACATGGCTTATAATTTAGACAGAAGTGTTCTACCCCCTCAAGGTAATTATGTAATCCTTTCACACTATACTTAAAGGGGCGCTATGGCGAAAAATTGTAAAATTTTAAATATGTGCACACATATACAAATAAGAAGTACCTTTTTTCAGAGTAAAATGCGCCATACATTACTTTTCTCCAGTGTTGCTGTCACAGTAGGTTGTAGAAATCTGACAGAAGTGACAGGTTTTGGACTAGTCCATCTCTTCATAGGGGATTCTCAGGGATTTATTTATTTTCAAAAGCACTTAGTGAATGGCAGTTCAACGGATTTGAATGAAATTTGGCACACACATAGTACATTACCTGGAATAAAGTATAGGTGTAAGGCTTGGTGGTGTATTCTCCACAGTCAGCATGCAACGCATGAGCTGGCGTGGAGGAGGTACACACACCAGCACAAGGAAACAGGCTATCCCTAGTATAGTGGAGGGGAGGACTGACTCCAATAGGAGATTGTGGCGCACAGAGCCGGTGCAGATCTGACAGCCACAAACAATGCTTTCGTTATAACGTCTCAGCGCAAAGTAGCGCTGAGCGCATAAACCAGAACTGAGGAGATCAGGACAGGTAGACAGAATGAACGCTTGCTAGCTAGCGGCTACTTAGCGACAGCAAGCGTCCAAAACAAGACAGACTGGAATGAGGCAGCCAATGCGATTGCAGCGATGGCGTGCCTCACAAAGACAGGACAGGATAGTCAGGAAATAGCAGGATCAAGATAGATGAACGTAACACAGACAAATATACAATAAGTATGTATTCCTAGCGTATTACAATTACAGCTATCAATGAAACTATTTGTAACGTCTGACTAACATATGTATATATCGGCAATGAACCGATATATGACATAAGCAGGAACGCTGACTAGGACTGGAGTAATATAGGGAACAGGACTCAGAAGGATTCGCTATCTCTTCGCAGAGATGAACGCAATCCACAAACGGTAACAGAACAGGATTCAGAAGGATTCGTTATCTCTTCGCAGAGATGAACGCAATCCACAAACAGTAACAGAACAGGATTCAGAAGGATTCGTTATCTCTTCGCAGAGATGAACGCAATCCACAAACGGTAACAGGACAGGATTCAGAAGGATTCGTTATCTCCAGAGATGAACGCAATCCACGAACAGGACCAGGAGCAGGATACTAGCTCAGCACGGGTGCTCACGATACGCGCAAACTACCAAAACGTGCTGGAAAGCTGACTAACTGCACACAGGATATAAACAGTTCGTGTACGTATACATCAGCGACACTGATGTATCAACGTAACACGAATACAAGGAAAATAATAAACGTGCTGGTATGCATATATATGGGCAATGAACCAATATATGATGCAAAACCAGCAAAGTATCTTTAGAACAAGAAACACGATCGGGGGCTGAAGCGACAGCAAGACAGGCTTAAACTGAAGCTATGAAAACCCGAGGAGTCCTGCAGGAAGCAGATCTTTTTACTGAGGTCATCCAATGGGAGCAGACATGCAGATTCCCACACAGGTGAATAATAATCAGTCACAAGCTGACAGCAGGGAAAGGCAGACAAAGCTATGCAGCTTGCATGGAAAGAGATCAGAACTGCCTGAGCTGCAGCACTACTACTTCCAGCAACACCTGCTGCAGCAGCGATCATTACAGTACCCCCGCCCTTAAAAGCGGATTCCAGACGCTTTTCAAAACTGAAATTCCCAACAAAACAGTCTGACTGATAATTCATGATGACCGGGACAGCCCGGCAAGACCGAATTCCAGAATCAGTCCCCACAAGACTGGACCCATCGGAACCAGAACCTACAGAACCATGCTCATCAGTACTACAAGCCCCAGTGTGACACCCATCAGAACCATGATTTCCAGAAGAAAGCCCTCCGAAACTCCCTGAGCGATACCCACAGCCTTCCAGGAACCGTTCAAAAACGCCAAAGCCTTTGCAATGCCCACCGGGACTGTCTTTACCAACACAAAACCCACTGTTGAACCAGTCCAAGGCACCAGGACAAGTTTTCTCAGAGACCTCCCAGAACACCTTGAAGCTCCAAAGAAATCCCCATAGGTCAGAACGCCCCTTAGGCTCACATGGAGAACTATCAAGAACCCCTATGGAACCTAGGGCAATTCCCGAGTCAGGGCCACAAGGACAAACATCAAGATCAGGGCTTTCAGGGACCAGAACCATCTCTGGGCATGCAGGCAGTCTGGCAACATCAGAACATGTTCCCACTAAGGAAGCATCAGAGCACGCTAACACCTTAGACACACTTGGGCATTCTGGCACACAAAGAACATCTGGGCACACTGGCACAAGAGAAACCTCTGGGCATGTCAAGGAACTGTGAGCCTCAGGGTCAGCCAAGACAGGACCAAAACCAGGACTGGCCAAAAAAAATCATCATGACTAGACTTCGCAACTACTGGACTTTTACACGAGAATGCAGGATCAGACTTAGATGTCGCTGATTCCAGCAAAGTCAGTAACAAATCAGATTCAGGGGCACTAACAAGACAGGACAAATCTTCTGATGTATGCACTGAACCAGATAGGGACTCCACAACTACCTCTGGACTGGACAGAGACTCATCTAATACACTGGATTGGAGCTCATGAGGCGCTGCAGAACAAGTCAGTATTGCAGCAGCCCCCACTGGACTAGGCAAAACTGAGGAATTCCCTGGACAGGAAGGGGACTCTGGAACCTCTGCCACAGCGGCCAGAGAACCAGAATCTTTCAGGATACAGGGCTGGGTTTCAGGACCGGACTGAAATTCTGAGATTTCTATTATTTTGACCAGAGAATCAGAATTATCCATGTTACAGGGCAAGACTTCTGAAACATTCAGAGGACAGGGCTGGAGTTCCTCGGCTGTTACAACACTGGAGAGGGACTCAACAACATTGGTTAAATCAGACTGTGTACAGGGCAAGGTATCTAACACACTTGCTGACGAGGACAATATTTCAATGGCTTCTGCTTTGCTGGGCAGAAATTCATCAAGTTTTATTAGAGCAGACTGTAATTCCAAAACAGCTGCTAGACAAGTGAATATTACTGCAACACCAACTGAGGTAAGCAGTGCCTCAGACTCCTCTGCTAGAGGGTTTGAAGTATCCAAAGTACTGGGTGAAGCATAAGACTCTGCAACCACAGCTTCACTGGACAGGATCACTGAACAGTCCATATTGCAGGGCAAAACCATGGAAGCACCTGCTGGACAGCATAATGATTCTGTGACCTGAGTTTCATTGGAGAGATCTACTGCACAATTCATGGTACAGGGCAAATTTACTGGAACATTTTCTGAACAAGGTAATAATTCTGCGATTTCAGGTTCACATAGCAGATGCTCTGAGCTATTCACGAAACTAGAGCGAGGTGTAGAAACAGGAAGATCAAGACACAATGTTTGCGCATCTGAATCACCATTCATTTGTAAAATTGGAAAATTCAGATGCTGGGGTTCTGAGGTTTCTAGACAGGATTGCTGGGACTCGGAAACTGATGTAGTGCATCTATTGGCATCTGCTGGATCAGACAGGAGTTGAACTTTATTAACACAGGTAATTTCTGCAGAAGTGTTTGCAGAGGCAGGCAAGATTTTTCTGGTGTCTGTTTCACTGAACAAAGAGTCATGAGTACTGGCTAGGCTGGACTCGGAAGTCAGCAGGACCTCTGGATTCTCTGCTGAGAAATTTGCGCAGGGCAAGGTTAAGAATGTATCAGTGGCTTCTGTTTTACTGGTAAGTAACACTGAGTTATCCATGGTACAGGGTGGAATTGCAGGAACTTCAATTTCACACAAAAAGAGCTCCGAATCACCTGCTGAATCAGCCAAAGGTGCTGAAGCAGGCGGGTCAGAACGCCAAATTTGCGAATTCAGAGTCACATAAAAATCATCCAAAATCAGTTCCCACACATCAATCAATGGAGCCACAAAGTCATACCCACACACACCAGTTTTTATTAGGTTAAAGGCAGACTTAATGCATGCATTCAATACTAATTCACTTTTTGCACTGTAAAATTGACAAAATGAACTTGAATCATTCTTCCATTCATTGACCAGAGCTTCCATCTCTCCTTTCTCAAATGGAGGATTCCAAGCATACTTAACAGGCAGATCATGGTTTGCAGATATGATTGTAGCAGGGACATATATTGGGTTAATTAGCAGGTGATTGGCAGATTCCTTATTCCTAAGAATCTCCAATACCTGTAGCAAGTGCTGAACTGTAGTGTATGCAAACTTTCCTTGCTTCACAAATAAGTTGATTTGTTCAATACTCTGTAATATCTCCTCATAATCATACTCAGATAATTCTTTTAAACAAAAATCTTTATTTTCCCTAGCCAGGGCGGAAAGTTAATTAGTAGTTTCATAAGTCCATTTAACTCCCCTGAAAGACAATTGCATTTCATTATCTGTTAATGGCAGAATCTCATTATAGGTCTCAGTCGCTAAGGATAACGACTCTGCAGATCGGACACGTTTCTTAGAACGTTTGCGTTTTGCCTTAGACCCTGCTGTTTTTGGTGATTCATTCAAGGCTGCAGGAAAATTATCAGTAACACTTTCTGCTTGCTGAACATTTTTGCAAGCAATTGAAGGAGTAGCTGATTGGCCTGCTGCCAGGAGTTTATTAAGAGGAAAAGGCAATGGATCTATGCGCAACCAGTTATGGATCACAAACGCTAGAAATTCCAGCGGTCTCTCTTTCAAATCGGAATGATTGAGAACATCAAATGCCCACTGGAATAATTCCCCTTTAAACAAAATATAACTTAGTTGGAGTGCCCAGGTTGAAACAGGAGTCGCTTGGAGATCAGGATTGGCCAGGAACCTGGCACATTCAGAGAAAAACTCATTTTCTGTTTCAGAGCTAAGTTCTTCAAATTTCTTAAAGGAACAGGAACCATAATTAACAGTGTCATACTTTCTGGGAATCCCCCCCACAATGGGGATTGGTAATTGGGTTTTCATAATGTGAGGCTTGGTGGTGTATTCTCCACAGTCAGCATGCAACGCATGAGCTGGCGTGGAGGAGGTACACACACCAGCACAAGGAAACAGGCTATCCCTAGTATAGTGGAGGGGAGGACTGACTCCAATAGGAGATTGTGGCGCACAGAGCCGGTGCAGATCTGACAGCCACAAACAATGCTTTTGTTATAACGTCTCAGCGCAAAGTAGCGCTGAGCGCATAAACCAGAACTGAGGAGATCAGGACAGGTAGACAGAAACGTGCTGGTATGCATATATATGGGCAATGAACCAATATATGATGCAAAACCAGCAAAGTATCTTTAGAACAAGAAACACGATCGGGGGCTGAAGCGACAGCAAGACAGGCTTAAACTGAAGCTATGAAAACCCGAGGAGTCCTGCAGGAAGCAGATCTTTATACTGAGGTCATCCAATGGGAGCAGACATGCAGATTCCCACACAGGTGAATAATAATCAGTCACAAGCTGACAGCAGGGAAAGGCAGACAAAGCTATGCAGCTTGCATGGAAAGAGATCAGAACTGCCTGAGCTGCAGCACTACTACTTCCAGCAACACCTGCTGCAGCAGCGATCATTACAATAGGATACTTTTTATTCCCATAACCAAAAAGAGACAAATACTGGAAAATGTAAACTGCAGCCATTCTTACACTGTTACACTGGAGGTGTGTTTAGCTTCTAAGGGTAGAATGGTTAATTTGCATATATTCAGCAGTGATGCACTGGGAGACATTTCAAGCTCACACCAATCTGAATTACCGCAAATTCTTTCTGTTTTAAGAAAGCAAACTTTTGTTTTTCTTAACATCTTAGTAAGGGGGCTTTTAGGACCATTGTAGTCCCTTACACACTCCAATAGGCGCTTTGAGTCCGCCAGGAAAAAAGCACAATATAAATGTTATTTGTCTTGTCTTGTATTGTCAATGAGTTTTGGGTCACCATGAGCTTGCTGGTTAGTCTGTACCTCTTGATGTTACAACCCCCTAGCATAGAGCCAAATTAATCCATGCCATGTACTGATGAGGATCAAACAATCCAAAGCAGTCTGTATGCATGTTGGATTATTATGGCTCTGTACAAATTAACAAGCTGACACATCATTGCATTCCAGCAGGTCTGGAGGTGTGTTTAGTTTCTAAGTGTAATAATGGTTAATTTGCATATATTCAGCAGTGATGCACTGGGAGACATCTCAAACTCACTCTAACCTGAATTATCGCAAATTCTTTCTGTTTTAGGAAAGCAAACTTTTGTTTTTCTTACACTGTTAATGGTAGGGTTCTCAAACTTTGCACAGTTGGTCGTTGGGTGACTAGGATTATCATTCAGAAAGGTGGGTGGAGCCTATAAAAGCCAATCAAAATTCACCTATTGATTTCCAATGGGAATATTTACATTTCTGCCATTCTTGCACTGTTAATGGCACAAGCCTCAAACCTGGTACAGTTGATCATTGGGTGACTAGGGTTCGATTTCAGAAAGGGTGTGGTGCCACAGATAGCCAATCAGATTTGTTTCATTCCAATGCAAATTATTGTTGCCAAACACCGCAAAGCTCACAAACTTGGTAATTGAGTAATTGATTAATTGTGTGTTAGGGTTAGAAAAGTGGGCACAGCCAACACCAGCCAAATACATAAGCGGGCAATGCAGGGTCATAAGTGGGCGGAGACAAATACAAATTTTACTGGGAAAATGTAAACAGCAGCCATTCTTACACTGTTAATGGCAGGGTTCTCAAACTTTGCACAGTTGGTTACTGGGTGACTGGGGTTAATATTCAGAAAAGTGGGTGGAGCCTACAAAAAACAATCAAAAATTACCTATTGATTTTTCAGAGAAATATTTCATTGCTGTCATTCTTGCACTGTTAATGACACAAGCCTCAAACCTGGTACAGTTGATCATTGCGTGACTGGGGTTTAAATTTATATAAGGGGGTGGAGCCCCAAACAGCCAATCTGATTGTTTCATTTTAATGCAGGTTATTGATGCCAAAGACCGCAAAGCTCACAAACTTGGTCATTGAGCAATTGAGTAAATGGGTGTTAGGGTTAGGAAAAGTGGGCGCAGCCAACACCAGCCAAATATATAATCGGGCAATGCTGGGTCATCAGTAGGCGGAGACAAATACAAATTTCACTGAGAAAATGTAAACTGCAGCAATTCTTACACTATTAATGGTAGGGTTCTCAAACTTTGCACAGTTGGTCACTGGGTGACTGAGATTAATATTCAGAAAAGTGGGTGGAGCCTACAAAAGCCAATCAAAATCCACCTATTAATCCTTAAGGGGAATATTTAATTGATGCCATTCTTGCACTGTTAATCACCTGTACCTGGTACAGTTGGCCATTGGGTGATTGGGGTTCAAATTCAGAAAAGGGGTGGAGCCACAGCCAATCAGATTTATTTTATTTCAATGCAAATTATTGATGCCAAAGACCGCAAAGCTCACAAACTTGGTCATTAAGTAATTTTGTGTTAGAAAAAGTGGGCGGAGCCAACACTAGCCAAATACATACCTGGGCAATGCCGAGTCTTCAGTGGGTGGAGACAAACACAAATTTCACTGGGAAAATGTAAACTGCAGCTATTCTTACACTATTAATTGCAGGGTTCTAAAACTTTGCACAGTTGGTCACTGGGTGACTGGGATTCATATTCAGAAAAGTGGGTGGAGCCTACAAAAACCAATCACAATTTACCTATTGAATTTCAAGGCAAATATTTAATTGCTGCAATTTCTCTCTCTCCATCCATCCATCCTCTTATATAATCAAGTAGGGAATTGCAGATTTTCAAAACAGCTTATATACCATAGCTGGGATTTGAACCCAGGACGCAGTGTGTAGTAGGTATCTGTCTTACCCTCTAGACCATGAACCACACTACATGCTTTTCAAAAAGTACAAATCCTTAAACATGCTACTTTTTCTATTGAACTGATCATAATGGTAGTATGGTTGATGCTAGGCCAGCTTTAGCATGTAGTGTGGTTCATGGTCTAGAGGGTAAGACAGATACCTACTACACACTGAGTCCTGGATTCTAATCCCAGCTATGGTATGTTATCTTGCTTTTCAAAAAGTACAAATCCTTAATCATGCTACTTTTTCTATTGAATTGATCATAATGGTAGTATGGCACAATGATGCTAGGCCAGCTTTAGCATGTAGTGTGGCTGATGGTCTAGTGGGTAAGACAGAGACCTCCTACACACTGAGTCCTGGGTTCTAATCCCAGCTATGGTATGTGAGCTGGCTTTTCACAAAGTACAAATCCTTAATCATGCTACTTTTTCTATTGAATTGATCATCATGGTAGTATGGTACAATGATGCTAGGCCAGCTTTAGCATGTAGTGTGGCTGATGGTCTAGTGGGTAAGACAGAGACCTACTACACACTGAGTCCTGGGTTCTAATCCCAGCTATGGTATGTGAGCTGGCTTTTCAAAAAGTACAAATCCTTAATCATGCTACTTTTTCTATTGAATTGATCATAATGGTAGTATGGTACAATGATGCTAGGCCAGCTTTAGCATGTAGTGTGGCTGATGGTCTAGTGGGTAAGACAGAGACCTACTACACACTGAGTCCTGGGTTCTAATCCCAGCTATGGTATGTGAGCTGGCTTTTCAAAAAGTACAAATCTTTAATCATGCTACTTTTTCTATTAAATTGATCATAATGGTAGTATGGTACAATGATGCTAGGCCAGCTTTAGCATGTAGTGTGGTTCATGGTCTAGAGGGTAAGACAGATACCTACTACACACTGTGTCCTGGGTTCAAATCCCAGCTATGGTATATAAGCTGTTTTGAAAATCTGCAATTCCCTACTTGATTATATAAGAGAGAGAGAGAGAGAGAGAGAGAGAGAGAGAGAGAGTGTAAAGCGGCGGTAAGGAATTTAAGCAATGTGTAGCTTTGCAACTTTGTGGAGGGTTGCAGAGACGAGCGGCGGCCGGCGGGGAGCTCTGGGGGTCTCCTTATTAAAGGAGACCCCCAGATGCAGCGGCGATGTCGTGCGTTAGCATGTTTAGACCTGCTTTTTGCAGGTCTAAGCTAACGCTCATGTCTGCCGGGAAGCATCGCTTCCCGGAGGCATGCAAAGTGTAATAGGATAGGGTGTAAGGAACTTGCTGGGCGATAATATCGCCCAAGCGAGTTCTTTTAGCACCCTGCCTAGGGCTAAATGCAATTGAATCAGGCGACTTTATAGTCGCCTGATTATCGGACTCACCAGTGTTTAACACTGGCGAGTCTGACAATTGCATCAGGCCCATTGTGTGTTAGGATTAGAAAAAGTGGACAGAGCTAACACTAGCCATTTACATACCCGGGCAACGCCGGGTGACCAGCTAGTAAAGAATAAAAGCCTTGCTGAGAATCCCCTATGAAGAGATGGACTAGTCCAAAACCTGTCGCTTCTGTCTGATTTCTACTTCCTACTGTAAGTGACAGCAACACAGGAGAAAAGTAATTTAGGGCTCATTTAACTCTGGAAAAAAACGTACTTCTTATTTGTCTATGTTTGCACATATTTAAAATTTTTATTTTTTTTGCCATAGTGCCCCTTTCACACTGGAACCACAAGATCCCTTTAAACATTTACTCAATTACTATAGTATTAAATTAGGACTTTTACATCTTCATGATCATTAATATAATTTTTTTTCCAGTTATATGTATCTCTTGGATAATCTCTAAGATTAGGGTCACACTGGTTCATATGCCCCCCTTAAATAAACATGAACATGCTTTGTCATTTGGGTGTATACCTCATCAGATATCCACACGCCCCATTTCCTTAGAAACCAGCTTTTTCGATGACAGATCATTATAATTATTACAGCTTCCCACAAAAATCAAAGGAATTCTTTGCCATTGTGCAACATATTTAACAATTACTTTAAAGGTTTATTTTGAGTATTTAATAATACCAAGATGCATTCTATTTCAGATGTGGAAGGTAGCATTAATCAAGCCTTCTACAGCTTTCATAAAATATTTTTAAAGGGGAACTGAAGAGAGAGGTATATGGAGGCTGTCATGTTTATTTCCTTTTAGACAATACCAGTTGCCTGGCAGCCCTGCTGATCCTCTGCCTCTAATACTATTAGCCATAGCCCCTGAACAAGCATGCAGCAGATCAGGTGTTTCAGTGGTTCAGACTTATAAGTCTAATCTGACAAGACTAGCTGCATGCTTGTTTCTGGTTTTAATCAGATACTACTGCAGAGAAATAGACCAGCAGGGCCGCCAGGTAACTAGTATTGATTAAAAGGAAATAAACATGACAGCCTCCATATACCTCTCTCTTCAGTTCCCCTTTAAGCTTTCATGTATTAGATTCAAGGTTTCTATACCAAAGCTAAAGAATGTGGAATGTTTTGCATGCACTTTTCATCTTGTATTCAACCATTTAACAGTTTCTTTAGTTAGATGTGTGTCTTGTAGAAAGTATACTGCAGGTGAGGGCACTGCACTACTCACATTCCAATAATTCCAATCCTTAGAGTTATTTCTTCATTTAGGTCTTTTTTTTGGGGGGCGGGGGGGGGGGCCGAAATACATTCCATACAACATGTCCACTTCTAAGTGGAACCATATTACCCTACTAGCCTGCACTTCTATAAAGCACAACTGTAAATATTTTGTTCATTCTGATACTTTTGCAGAAACAAGACAAAATATTCTAAGGCATCGTTCACATCAGAGGAGCGCAGATGGCCGTGCGATGCGAACGCAGCGCATCCGATCGCACGCCATCTGCGCCGCTGCTCGCTGCGCTGCTGATCCCATCATCCATTGACAGTGATGGGATCAGCTCTGCGCTTCCGGGCAAAATGCAGGCAGCAATACGCAAGCGCTTCCCAGCGCATCGTACTGTTGCAGAGCGCAGTAGATGTGAACGGTAGAAGGGCAGTCTATGCCCTTCTGCCGTACCTGCGTTTCAGCACATCATACGCGCTTCCATATCTGCATGGAAGCGCGGATGATGTGAACGAGGCCTAACAGGAAAGACAACCCATATTGACTGAATCAAACAACAGACTTCTCATATTCTGTGTGAGTAGAATAAAATCTATACAGTAGGCTCCCCTTAACATGGTTGTGAATCTTCTATTGTTCTCCTTCTCTGAAGTTCTCTCCTAGAGGAGTAAAGAACAGGGAATTGGATATTTCCTCAACTTCCTCAAATATTTTCACCAGTGTATGTGTAGTTTCCTTTCTAGCTGTCTATTTCTGGAGATGTTTCATTCTGGTCAATAAATCATTGCATATAAGAGTTTTAACTTGATGAAAAACTAATTATAACAGGTAACTTGTCTATATATCTTATCTAAAGTTTAGATAGTTTACACAGCAAATCTAGCAGACAGGAAGAGACTACAGTGTGACCCTAATTGATAAGAAATTCCCCTTTTTACCTCTTTCTTGCTCTCAGAACCATTTTCTGCTAGGAAAGTGTTTTATAGTTGAAATTTCTTATCAGTGAGGGTCACACTGTAGTCACTTCCTGTCTGAGTCAAGACTGAGTCAGCCACTTACATACCTGATATTTAACTCGTTAAGGCAGATAAAGAAAAAAAGGAACACAGCATAGGTATTTGTGTGCTAGGCACTGTACCTACACAGGTCTATCTCATCATGTCACATGTCACTCCGGGTAACCTTTAATGGCTGAATTTGTTATGGAGGGGGCATCAATGCCTGCAGTTAATATGGGAGGAAAATTATGCTAGCTCTTGTTATTAAGAACAGGTGTCTGCACTTGTTATAGGATAAATATTTGTAGTATTACTCTTTATGGGAGGATATTATACGTGTATTTTTTATAGGGGAGACATAACAGCAGCACTTGCAACATTCACAATATTGCCATTTGTTAAACTGAGACATTATGGGTGTATTTGTTATAGGGGCGAGCATCATTGTGGCACTAGTTATAAAGGGGCACATATTAATGCTGCACTTGTAATGAGGGGGCATTGTGGTGGTATTTGTTGTAAGAGGGTCATAGTGGCTTCACATGATGACAGCAGAAAATTGTATACTTACCTATCGGTAATTTTCCTTTCCCCATGCGTCCATGGCAGCACTACGGGTATTGTCCCGCCCCTCAATACCCCACAGGACCAATATGTATAAATGTCTGGCCCTCCCCTTTCCATGTGTCTCATTAACTAGACCTCATCGAATATGGGTGGGTACCCTATGCTGCCATGGACGCATGGGGAAAGGAAAATTACCCATAGGTAAGTATACAATTTTCTGCTTTCCCCAAGCTTCCATGGCAGCACTACGGGACTTAACTAGTCAAATAAACAGGGAGGGAGACCATTGCAGGTGCACAAAAAATAAGCAACTTTATTACAGAAATTAAACATCAGTCGAATTGGATGCGGAAGATAACACTGCTCTTCCAAAGTTAACTGAAGTATTAGTTGAGGTATCTACTCTGTAGTGGCTAATAAATGTATTTAAGGATGACCAATTGGCCGCCTGACATACTTTTTCCGGAGCCACTTTTGCCTGTGCCGCCCAGGAGGTTGCAATATATCTGGTTGAGTGGGCCCGTATTTCTTTAGGGGGCTCTAGGTCTGCTGCTTTATAGGCTCTCTGGATTAGACGGACCAACCAAGCCGCAATAGTTCTTGATGAAGCAGCTGCACCTTTCCTGTAACCAGAGTAGACCACGAATAGTCTATTAGACTTTCTAAAGCCCTCGGTCATGTGAATATACGTTTTTAACGTAGAGGCTACATCAAGCGGGTGCAGACTGTTTGAATCAGGCAAAGTTAGTGTAGGCAACGACCACTCCTGGTTTAGATGATAGGATGAAACCACTTTGGGTAGGTATCCTTGTACTGGCCTTAAAACCACTCTGTCTGGAAGAAAAGTTAGGTGAGGCTCCTGGTGGCTAAGGGCCTGAATCTCGGAGACTCTTCTGGCCGAGGTTATTGCGACCAGAAAAACTGTCTTTAGCGTTATATTTTCTAGAGAGCAGCGTTCCAGTGGATGGAATATATCGCTCGACAAGAAGTTCAGGACTAGGGGAAGGTCCCACTGGGCAAAGACTGGTTTGATAGGAGGCCGCAGCCTCATCACTGCCGCCATGAATCTCTTCACAAGTGGATGGATGGCCCACCTTACTGAGGTTAGGGCCGAAATCGCTGAGATTTGTACCTTAATAGAGTGGTAACTCAGCCCTTTATCGACTCACGATTGCAGAAAGGACAGAATATTACTGATTTCTGGCTGTAAAGGATCGAAGCTACCAGTTGAAGCAAAAGTCAGGTAAACCTTCCATATTCTTTCATAGGATACATTTGTAGTGGTTTTCCTAGATTGTAGAAGTGTAGAAATTACTGCTTCATCACAACCAAAACTTCTTAGCTTCCTCCTCTCAATTGCCAAGCCATTAGCTTGAGACGTGCCGGCTCCGGATGGAAGACTGGGCCCTGGCTCAAAAGGTCCTCGCTGATCGGTAACAGGAACGGTTTGTCCTTCGTCATCTGTTGAGCTATAGGATACCAAGGGCGTCTTGGCCAGTCTGGTAACACTGCTAATATCGTCACATGCTCTTGCCTCAGCCTCAGGAGTAGGCGGAGAATTACTGGCACTGGGGGAAAAACATAACCCAACTGAAAGTGCCAAGGGGCCGTCAAGGCATCTACGTCCTCCGCTTCTGAATCCGGATATCTGCTGAAGAACCTCACTGTCTTTCTGTTGAACCTGGTCGCCATCAGATCCACACTTGGAACTCCCCAACGAGCACATATCATATTGAATGCCTTCCGGGAAAGAGACCACTCTGCGTTGGAAACCTGATGGCGGCTGAGATGGTCTGGTACTATATTTAGAGTCCCTGGAATATGAATGGCCATCAGAGAGAGGAGATTGCGTACAGCGAATCTGAATATTTTCTCTGCCTCTATCAGAAGTGTATAGCTTCGCGTTCCTCCTTGGTGACGAATATACGACACCGCCGTCATATTGTCCATTTTCATTAGCACTGCTCTGTCCTTCACTAGATGTCGAAAATGAGAGAGAGCGCAGTAGGCCGCTCATAGTTCTAATCTGTTTGCTGGCCAATGTGACATGTATAGAGGCCATCGACCCTGAGCCGTCTGTTTCTGGCATATTGCCCCCCATCCCCACATGCTCGCATCTGTCGAGATCTCTATTGGATGGGTTGGAAGTAGTGGCAGTCCTTTCAGAAGATTTACGTCTGAGAGCCACCAATTTAGGTCTTTCTTCATTAGCCGTGTTATCAGAATTGGTTGATGAAGATCTATGCCGTTCCATTGTCTTAGAAACCCCTGTTGGAGAAACCTCTGATGCCATTGTGCCCATGGCACCATGGGTATAGCTGCTGACATGGTACCCAGGGTCTGCATACAAATGCCTGCTTGTAGGCGATGTGATAACAGAATTCTTAAGACTCTCTCCTTTATAACTGGAACTTTCTGGTCCGGGATGCAAACTACGTTTTTTCCGGTTAAAAATCTTGCTCCCAAGTAGACTAGATCTTTTGAAGGTTCTAAATGGCTCTTTTTCAGGTTTATCAGCCATCCAAATCTCTCCAACGTGTCTATTAGAATGTTTCTGTGTGCGATACTCTGTTCCCTGGAGTCCGCTAGGAGCAGTACATCGTCCAGGTAATGGAAGACTCTTATGTTTTGCACTCTGAGTAGCGCTATGACCTCTACCAGTATTTTGGAGAACGTCCTGGGGGCCGTACAGATGCCAAACGGGAGGCACACAAACTGGAAATGCTGGTCTTGGATCGCGAAACGCAGATACTTTTGGAAGCTGGGTTTTATGGGAACGTGTAAGTATGCGTCCTCCAGATCTATCGACAGTAAATAATCCTGTGGACGTACAATAGAGATGATCGTGTTGATCGATTCCATTTTGAACTTTTCCAGAAGGATAAACGAGTTCAGACGTTTCAGATTGAGGACCGGCCTCCAGTCTCCGGTTTTTTTCTGCACAAAGAATAGGGTTGAATAAAACCCTGTTCCCTGCTCTTGGGAAGGCACTGGTACAATAGCCCTCTTGTCCAATAGACCTGTTAGATATTCTTGCAACATTAGCTTTTTTTTCTGGTAGTAGTGGTACTTTTGTTCGAATGAAGTGAGCTCGAGGTGGTTGTTTTATAAACGTCCAAGAGTGCCCCGTGGTGATCGTTCTTTTTACCCAGGTTGATTGAACATTGTCCTGCCACACCTGGGCAAATGTTTGTAACCTTGACCCCACTGGACCAGCTTGGACAGTGCAACCGTCAAAAGGACTTTTTGGCTGACATTGCGGCTGGTGTCGACTTTTGTTTCTGGGATCTATTAAATGATGACTGCCCAGATGGCCAGCTTCTTCTGTAGTTTTTCCCTGGTTTGTAGGATCTGGCATTACGGTATTTGAATGTCTGGGATTGCGATTGATTGAATGTAGACTGTCTCACTGGTCGTTTGTCCTGAGGAATCAAGCCTGACTTGCCTCCGGTAACTTTACTGATGGCCGAGTCCATCTTCTCCCCGAACAAGGACTTTCCATCATATGGAATCTTGCACCATAATAGTTTCGAGGCTGGATCCGCTGCCCACGCTCTAAGCCATAAGGCTCTCTTTGCCGTCACCGAATATAGCATTGACCTGGATAAGGGCTCTAAGGACATCAATGGCCGATTCCCCTACAAAATCTCCCGATATTTTTAGGTTAGATAGGGCATGAGAGATAGTCTGTTTGTCGTCTACTTCAATGGCCTGTTCCAAGGTTTCCGACCAACTTCGGATAGCTCTACCTACCGAGGTCAGGGCTATTGCCGGCTTGCAGGATCCTCCAGAAATAGTATAAATCTTTTTCAGATCAAAGTCGACTTTTTTCTCAAGTGTATCTTTAAATGAGATTGCATCATCTTGAGGAAGCGTGACATGCTTAGCAAGTCTTATGACAGACGCGTCCACTGGGGGTGCTGTGTCCAGAGGCTTCGCACTCTCACTCGGGATAGGATACAATTTAGCAAACCTGTTTGCTAGTGGCAATTTCTTATCCAGTCTTGACCATTCTTCCAAAATTATCTCCTGGATCTCATCCATCACTGGAAAGGTCGACTTTTCTTTTTTTAGATGTTTGTAATAACTCTTTTTTGTTTTCATTTTTGGTTCTTCCAATTCTTCTTCCGAGCTTTCCCACTCAATGGCCTCTCGAACAGACTTTACGAAAGGTTCCACCAGAGAAAAGTCAAAGCCAATTTCCACATCTTCCTCCATTGCCGTAGCCCCCAGTGAAGCCGTGGAGGTAGACGGCTGGTTTTCCCGCGGAGGCAACGCAGACATACATTGTTTGATGGAATCTTGTACTGCCTTGTGAATCATTTCAGAGACATCTACAGGGTCTGACATCTCCTGTCTCCCAAGCTCTTGAAAACAGTCCATACAGACAGTCTTTCCGGGGGCGGCCTCCTGACCGCAACTCCAACAGTAATTCTGGTGTGAGCTCTCTGCACGATTCCTTGGAGATCTGGATCTCGACTTTCTTTTGTGATGCTTAGACTTCTTTCTCCTGGACCTTTACCGAGATCTGTCTCTAGAGGAATGTCTTCTAGGAGATTGGGACTTCCTTCCCTGCTTTCCACGGTGGCTGCTGCAACAACAAGACAGAAAAGAACATCTATGCAGCATATGCCTTTAAAAAAAAATGAAACTAAAAGAGAGGGACCTACCTGACCCCCCTCCTTACCTCTCTCCATGTCGCTGCTCTGAACGGGGCATCCTGGCATCCAAAGTTGGCCCCCGCTTTACAGAAGCCAAAGCTGTAGGGAAGTATACAGAAAGTAAGTAGTGGAAACTGGAGAGCAAGTCCCCGTCCTTGCCTGCCTGACCCCCGCATATGAGCTATACCTTGCGACACCTACCTCCATACGGAGCTGTCGCCTGCTTTGACCTCCACGCCATCCGCACCAGACATTTTGCCTGCGGGCGTGGAGACTATTTGAAACTGCTGCCCGGAGAAGGAAGGCGGAGATTGGGCCGGCCAACTGCGCTTCCGCCCAGCTCGGATACTCCAATCGCCGAGCAGCACTGGGTGGAAGTCGCTACGCGTCATGCGTGTCACCGCGGCCGGAAGGGGCGGGCCTAACACCCGAAGTATGCCGGCAATGACACGCACGCTGGCCCGGCACCCCAGCAAGAAGGGGGACGGAAAAGAAACCTCAAGAAGGAAGTAAGGATGCCGCCCCACATTCAGGCTATTAGCCTGATTAACCTAAGGTACAAATCTATGCCCAGCGCATTTTATGGCCAAAGGCAAACAAGCTCCCTAGACGGTGAGCCGTACCCTGACCCCCTCAGAGACAGCAGAAGGGGGTCCCACCTATATGACTCATTTAGAGTTCAGGTGCTGTACAGTTAAGGCTACCTGTACACAAAAAGAAGACCACAATTTATGCAGCCAGGAGGGAGGTTTTTCGAAAAAGTTGCGCAGGAATAAGCCTGCTGGTCCCATGAGGTGAGGACAGGAAAAAAGACACATGGAAAGGGGAGGGCCAGACATTTATACATATTGGTCCTGTGGGGTATTGAGGGGTGGGACAATACCCGTAGTGCTGCCATGGAAGCTTGGGGAAATCACAAATACATTGGAGAGGGAGGTAACATTACCAAACTGGTAACATAAACTGGGGGCGGGGCTGGGGACATGAACATTTCAGGAGCATTCTGTGGCAGGACAGATGTTATTCTTCCTGTCCTGTCAATTATTTACCCAAGAAATCTCCCTGGTGAAGAAAATAAGCCACATGTATTCACTACTAACTCCATTTAATAATAGCATTTGTGAGAATACCTGCCAGAGTTTTATTGAATCTGAATAGATAATTGATATTTTTGCTTGCTAACTGAAATATGCGTTTTTTCCATGGTTAAGCATTTCAAATAAAATGTATGATACCCATTCAAAAGGCTTCTTACTGTGTGCACTTCTTTCAGTCCAGGAAAATAAAAGGCATAATGGTGTTCCTGGCTGCCAAAATATAACATGAAAAGGCAAGCACTACATTACATTATAAAATGGCAATAATTGAATGACCCAGTAATAATAGACATTCTTTCTTTCTGTAACTTGAACATTCATAACACAGCAAGCACGTTACTATACGGATGTGAAATTATTCAACATAAAATATATATTCATGAAATAAGTGCAAAGTAATACTACATAGATGCAATGCATAGACTCTTTATAAGGTTGCATATCGTGATAGCTCTACAGGTACAGGCTGCAATATCCCGCTATGAGATTAGTAGCATTTCAGAGGATTATAAAGAGCGCAAGAATATTTGAGAATTCTATGAATCTGGAGAGGAAAAAAAATATTTTTTACTTAAATCATGACATCTAGAGATAAGAGTCAGTGACAAAAACCATAAATTGAATCCACGGCAGTTGAGAAACATTTGCAGGAGGAAAGGACTACATAATTTTACAAGGTATATTTCATGTAGGGCACCAAAGGAGTCTAAATGCCTCTTACTGAAATCACTGTAAAGTGCAGCATTAGCTCCTTAAACTAGACGGTAATTGCATCCACACTTATCGGCAGTCATGACCTAACTTAACACTCTGTTTTGAGAATGTAATGCTATACTTAGCAGAGCATCCGCTAAAGCGATTTTAAGCTCCTTTTGGCCCACTGTACAAAATGTTTTGGTCCTCCATCAGGTTACTGGGAGGCCCCACCCCGCCATTTCTACAAGCCCCATTCATACACTCATTTTACACACAGCTTCCACTATTAACTAAAAAAATACTGTATGCAAGCTGGCATTTGCAGACTTTATATTGGTATTTTTTGGACAGTACACTTAACTTTGTTAGATCTTTTTAATAAATGTAGGTTTATATTCTCTACAATCTAGTCTAACTTCAGTTTTTTGCCATCTAACGAGAGGGGAAATTTTATTAACCTTAAGTCGTGGACTTCACTGACGTCTATAGGCATTTTTGCTTCCCCATATTACATATAAAGGACTTTAGTACAAAGTTTTGGGTCAGTGCCAATTTTCTATTTTACTTAAAATATACAAATAGTACTGAAAATCTATCCAGCTTGAAAATAGACCGATCAGATGATTTCACTGCAAGATTTGATTAGTCAATTTACATGTTTGTTTTTCATAATTAGCATAATTCTGTATAATAAAAATTAGCATAATTCTCAATCATCTCAAAATTATTTGCCCCTAAATGAAAATCCCCTCTGAATAATATGGACTTTTGTACATGTACATTTGAGAAAGACATTTAATATACATAATTCAAACATGGCTGGCACTAGCGTGTGGTAAAAAAGAAAAAAAAAGATCTGGTGGCAGTCTAACCATTAAAGAAGTAAAGTAGTATATAACAGTTATCACATCAGGTTTATAAAAGAAAATTAGACAAACTGCCAAAGGTATATTGTAGTGATAAAAGCACATATAAAGGATGCTAGCAAGGCACGTGAGATGGAGAAGTTTACATCCATGAGTATGACTGTAAAACTTATAAAATACCATAACTGTATTAAGAGACATCATGTATAGTTATTTGGGGGTTGACAAAGAAGAGTCTAGATGAGAATGCCTTCTATGAAAGTAGAAAAAGGTACAACTAACAGCATGTACTAATGAAAAGAACCAGAGGAAAAGGACACGAGGCAAACATCTATCTGCAGACCCAGTAGGCCCAGGCTTGGTGAAATTCTGTGATGATGAAAGTTCATTATTATTTTTTTTATAGGAAAGAGGACAGTCATTTATCTTTATCCAGAGCTTAAAGGTTGGGGGTTCTGAAGACAACCAAAGGCAGGCAATCTGGACCCTGGCCAGAAAGAGGTTTTTAGACAATAGTGTTTTACAAAACTGTGTGTTTGGTAAGTCTACTGTGTGTTTGGTAAGTCTCAGAGCAGTTGGGGACAAGCTCCTGGGTGTGGCAGATCCAGGGTTTGGCTGCGCTCACATATGGTGTTGCATGCTGGTTCTGGGGCCCCAGGCAGTGAGAGTGCCTGGGGCCCCAGGCTGGCTTGTGCACCATTATTGTTTTTAATTTTATTGTAGATTCCCATGCAGTTTAGTTAGGAGGGGGGCAGATGAGAGAGTATATCCTGCACGCTGGTGCCCCCTGCTGGCCATATAGCCATTGTCTATATGCAACTGAAACCCTCTCCAACGACTGGCTGAATTTGCTCAGCTTCTGTTTAAATTAATTACTGCAGACTAGGTGTAACGTGTGTGTGCACTTCTTGATTGGCTTACAAGCAGCCTGCAGGCTTTATATAAGCAGCAGAGAACTGTTTGGGAAGTGAGTATCTCCTGTGTGTTTGGTAAGTCTCAGAGCAGTTGGGGACAAGCTCCTGGGTGTGGCAGATCCAGGGCTTGGCTGCGCTCACATATGGTGTTGCATGCTGGTTCTGGGGCCCCGGGCAGTGAGAGTTCCTGGGGCCCCAGGCTGGCTTGTGCACCATTATTGTTTTTAATAGTGTTTTACAGGCATTATTTGAGTATCAGGTTATTTCGGCGCATGGTGCTTAACGACGTGCTCCGAAGATGAGCACCGTCATAGCAGCAATGCTATGCTGCGTGCCCCGCCTATCAGTAATTCGGGGCTGTGGCACCCGCCAGACCCGAATTGCATCTCCCTTTAGAGTTGCCACTACTTGTAGGGGGAATAGTATTTAACGCGACACATGAGTTTAGTGACAGCAGGGAGAGCCATCATTTGACTCTCCCTGCGCCGAACTGAGCGGCGCTGAGACACCATGAACTCATTATTTGATCAGGCATTAAAGTGATTTACATTATATAGTTCCCTATAACAGTGCTCCTCATTACCTTCCATTGTAGTACTTTCCTTTATAATGCTTCTGTTAAAATGCCCCTGCTGTGATGGTCACCAGTAAAATACTCTCATTGTAGTGCCCACATTGCTGATATTTTCTGGGCTAGTATTTATATCTAGTGAGTGTAGGGTTACCGTTTATAACAAATGTATAGCATTGGCTTGCAAGCTTGTTAAACTAGCAAATACCATGAACCATGATACTTTCCCTTTAAAATACAAAATAAACTGATCAAAGATTTTTTTGATAGCTGATGTATAGCAAAATCATAGATTGTGGAACATATAATACAACTTTGGCCCAGTCAGCAAAATGATAAATGCCACACCATATTGTATTAAAGGGTAGCCCTACAGATTTACTTTAAATCTGAACTCACGATACAAATAGTATTTTTTTTTCTTCTTATTTTTATGCGTCTATCAGGTTTAGGTGAAAACACAGATAAATACATCTTTAGTAGCAAAGTTAGAATGACATGTATACCATAGATTTCTGCTTTAAGCATAGCCAGTTGAAAAAAAAAAAGGGCATCACTTGTTACGGATATCTGCTATTCCGGGAAGATGCTCATTATGAGCTCTGTTACAAGCTTGGCATAGTCAGAGCGTCAGATAGATGGAGACACCACTGTGCAATGGCATCTGCAGATACGTCTCACATTCCCGGCATTCATACGTATAGACATGCAGCTGGAAGGGATGCTGGGGAAAGATATATTCATTAATGTCACTGCAAGGAGCATAACATGGAACTGTGACAGATTCTTACTAGTCACATAATGACTGAAACAATAAGGCTAACGCTGTTAATTACTGTGATGACGCTGATACTAATGGAGAGGGAGTCTGGTTTTGTCAGTGGCCATTATTCTTTTGCTCATTATTAATCCATTTGGAATGCTTTAATTCCCTAAACAAAATTAAAGTGTTCATGGTGGGCTGTAGTCATGTACTTTTATTGATAGTCATGAAATAGAATGTCAACAGAGGCCCTTTACAGCAGAAGATCACAGACACCTTCAGGACAGCTGCAAATCACGGGACCCAGACGTAGGCCCACTTGAGCAGCAATACGCTCTACTTTCCCTCCAGAAGTGGTAAACAATATAAGTTATAGTTACAATAGTATAGGGATTAAAAGAATGAGCAAGCAATCAAGGTCTGATGTGAGGAGGATGGGTACTTTGGTATCTCTGCCTTGGGCACTGGGGGACCTTAACCCTGACCCCGCCCTGCCAGTTAGTGTTGGCACACTCTAATTTCCACAAGCAGCAATCCACAGCTCATCTCACTTGAATGGAACCTCAGACGGCATTTGAAAACAAACAAACAAAAAAGTGACAGCGCTCAAGGATGCACCTGAAATGTAAGCCTACAGAGGCAATGCAGAGCCCCTCTGGAACTAAATACATGCCTTGAATACAAAACAGATGCAAATGTTGTGCTAAATCTAATCTAAAATTTTGAAAGTGGATGTGAAGCTGTGAATGCAGCTAGCCACAAGTATACTTACATTCAATTTGCACAGTGGGAGAGTTATTGGAGCTCTGCACATCAATGCAGATACATCATTCAGGAATAAGTTTTGTTTGAAAGCACTGCCATGTCTCCCACTGTGCTTTTGAAAACAGACAAATGTGGAAATCCATGATTGCCTATCCCTCCATGCTTTTTTTTATGTTTCTAGATCTCTACAGTAAGCAGCAGTCTAGTCATGGCTGGCCCCACTTAGTTTGGAGACCTACAAGTGATGCACCTTCTTTGTGTTCCGCTGCACCAGAGATGCAATGCTTTCAGGCCTACAAACTAAACAAAGCCCCTGCAAATTTCTTGCAGAAGCTTGGGGACAACCAAAGAGTGTAAAGGGCACCAGGTTACTTCAGACTTATACTGGCAAACCTGAAACAAATGGTTTGCAGGGTGTCTGACACAAACAACCCTATTGTCCTTTGAGGCCAACTGTGTTCTCGACTTTTATGGTGCGGACCACCCTTTGGCAGTCTATAAAGTGGCATTAAACTAATATTTCCTTTATAAATATGTTGATACTCAGTATTATGTGTTGATTGCCAACGTAAAGTGGTAAACTGGCAATCTCAGATAAGTGATGATCCTGTATAACGGTGACAATCATTTAATCTGATAAATACTTTTATCAATTTGTTCAGCTGAAAATGGCATTATTTCTGCAGAAATAAGCTATTTTTTCCGCTTTCATCACCTTGACCACCATCTTTATAAATAGACCCCTAACACTTCAAATGTACTGTAGGTATGTTTTCAGCATAGCGTATTTCTCCAAGCACTGAACATTCACCCTGTGAAGGAATAAATCTTTAACACCACAAACAAAATGTGTACAAAAATAGATTGTGTCTTCAAACTTAACTGCTATTTCCATTGAAATGGCCTTTTACAGAGAAATACACATTGCTCATGTGAACTCTAACGCTGAGCTATGAAAGCAAGCAATCATCCTCCTTATATAAACTGCACAAATAAAACTTTTTTCCCCCCCAAACTTTCTTTTCACCGATAACAAAGCATATCAATATGATCTGTAAAGAGCTGAGAATTCTTCGGTGCCAGACAAGATCATTGTACAAACTAAAACCTGGCACCCTGCTGAGAAAATGTCAAGAAAATAACTGGAATCTCTATAAAACTGTCTCGAAAAAGACTCCATTTCAAATTCACAATGAAAACAAGTATGAAAGCCACTCTGCAGAACTTTTCTGAAGGATATCAAAAGATGGTGAACTTTTTCTTTACAGAAAAATATGACCTTGATAGCAATTCTTTTAGTGTCAGAATAAGTGAACAAATGAAAGAAAAGAAATACAGTTCTTAAAGGAAAATTGTATAATATACTGAACGTTCCATCTGAGCTCTCTTTCTTGGCCTCGCCTCACCCTTTGTCATTGCTGGGAAGCCATCCTGATTGTCCAAGTCCTTTCCTTGTCTTTGAATGACTGCTTCCCATCTTGCTTTTGCATCTGCTATAAGCTTTCATCCAAAAGTGGAACACAATGAACATGGTATGGAAGTGCCCTGTGCTTGTTGATCCCTGTGTAGGATCTGGATATTATTCTCTCTGGATAGTCTTGTAAGAAATACTGTAATGTAATCAAGCTGTAAAATGTAATCATGTTCCATCTGTTCAATAATCACTATTCTAACCTATGCTAACCAGAAAAGTGATGTCTGATGGGCATGGAGAGGTTAGAAAGTGGAAATACTGTAGGTAGGACCAGGGCCGGGCCGAGGCATAGGCTGGAAAGGCTCCAGCCTCAGGGCGCAGTGTAGGAGGGGGCGCACAATTCATTCAGCTGTCATTTCTTTCTGCTTCATACACAATTAGGAATAAGAAAAGGGGATACATGGCAGTGACTGCAAGCCAGATAACTAGATATTAAGGTGTTGGGGAGGTTGTGGGCCCTGTGGCGCCTCTTAGTCTAATAGCAATCAGTGTGTGACGGCTGGGGTGGGAGGGATGGAGGGGCGCACTTTGGTGTCTCAGCCTTAGGTGCTGGAGGACCTTGTCCCGGCTCTGGGTAGGACAGTAGTAGTATAGGACAGGGCCATGCGGAGGCAGAGGCGAGAGAGGCTCCAGCCTCAGGGCGCAGTGCAGGAGGGGGCACACAACTCACTCAGCTATCATTCCCTATTGTGTTTGAAGCAGAAAGAAATAAGAACAGTGGATACATGGCAGTGACTGCAAGCCAGATAACTAGAGATTAAGGTGTTGGGGGGCACTGGGAAGCCTCTCCTCCCCCCCCCCCCCACAGTCGGGGAAGTGGATCCGCCAGTTGGATCATTCAAAGACGGCTTTATCTGTCGCTCGACTTGTCGTCCACACGCCCGACTGGACGTTCAAACTACCGGTCTGAACGATAGTAGCTAAAAAAAATCTGACGTGTGTATGGGCCTTTACTCTAATAGCAATCAGTGTGTGGCTGCTGGGGTGAGAGGGATAAAGGGGCGCACTTTGGTGTCTCAGCCTTGGCAACTGGAGGACCTTGTCCTGGCTCTGGTATAGGATACTGGGTAAGCATAATGTTAGACTGTTAAACATGAATGTGATAATACTGTCATAATTATTTAGCTCAGGGCAGATTAATGAAGAAGAGTATTTACTCCACAAGTGCAGAGCTGGATTTCTGGAAAGGCCACCAAGGCCCAGGCCTTGGGGTGCTGCAGCCCAAGGGGGAACTTGGACATGAAATAAGGGTTGCTTCATATGAAATAAAAGGCTAAAAATAGGTAGCAACATGTGAAAAGGGAAGTTGATGTCCAAGAGAGCTGTGCATGAAAGAGAGGGGCTACAGTAAAGGGAAGAGGGGGCTGCACATGGAATGGGAGTGGCGCTGCTGCACATGGAAGGGGTGCCCCAATGTACTTGGCCTAGGTGAGAAAAAGTATAAATCCTGCCTTGCTCTGGTGCCAGTCTTCCTCTCTGTACAGCACCTGCTCTTCTTCTTCCCAATGCATGCAGCTTTCTGTGCTACTACTGTAGGTTCTCTGCATTGCCTCTCTTATGGAACAGTATAAACCAGCATTTGAATTCTGTGTTATATGTTTTTTTTTGTTATTTTTTCAGGATGCTCCTGTTCTATTCTCTTGTGTTCAAAGTCCTTTACTGTTTATGAAAATTTTGGACTCATTGGATGACTGGGATGTAGTGGCTGGATAGTGTAAAGGTTAAGGGCTCTGCCTCTGACACAGGAGACCAGGGTTCGAATTTTGGCTCTGCCTGTTCAGTAAGCCAGCACCTATTCAGTAGGAGACCTCTATAGGCAACTGCCTATAGAGCGCGACTTAGTGGCTGCAGCTCTAGCGCTTTGAGTCCGCCAGGAGAAAAAGCATGATATAAATGTTCTGTGTGTGTGTCTGTGTCTAAAACAAAGTGCTGGTCACATGCAAATATAATTATATAATGATAGTCAAATGCAAACTATGTTACTATCGAAAAACAAATACAATGCTAAGAGAGATGCACACAGCCCCATGTATGTTCCAACAGCCCTTTACCCTGGAAATGTTTCTGTTGAAATATCATTATACATTACTTGTCACAAGGGGCATTTCTATAGATATCAAAGTTTCCTAAATTGAACATCAACATTAATGTATGCATCATCTCAAGACAACTTAGCTAAGACAGTGTAATAGACTTGCATTCCGAAGGTCTGGTGATCATTAAAGCTGGGCCCTCCAATCATAATTCCACTCATATTGCCTATTTGGCAGCTGAAAACTACCGCATATTGGTGTATGAACAGAACACTATATCTAGCTGCAGTAAAAAGGTAAGGGGGTTAATGATGCCAGGAAATATGTGGCAAAGAGGCAAAGAGGCAGCAACTGAAAACTTACTGTGGGCTTTCCTTTCTGGAAAGGCCACCAAGGCCCTGGCTTTGGGCAGCTGCTGCCTAAGGGGTCCACTAGACATGGAAAAGGAGCTGCAGCATATGGAAGAGGAAGCTGCAAATTGAAGGGAGGCTAAACATTGAGTGCAACACACAGAAGAGTGCCTACTGCCCAAGGGAGTTGTGTATGAAAGAGAAGGACTCTTGTTCATAGACGTTACACAGATACAGATAAGAAAGTTGGCTTAGGGGGTGGAAGAAGTGTAAATCTGGCTTTGCCTGTGAAAGGGACCCTGCCTGAACTTATTTTGATTTAACACTGCAACATCATCTGGCCAAATCAATAAGGAGAAGGATGGGGGTAAGATTGGGGCAGTGGCAGTATATCATGTAAGATCAGAATGTGAAGAAGACAGATGCTTGGGCAGTGTCTCCTCCAGACAGTGTCTAATTAGAATACTGCAGTCTATATTTTGTATTTTAGAATGGGTTTGCACTGCTACTTGGCTTGCATCATCCTGCTGTTAGGACCACAGGGGTATGCAATAAAATAAATTATATTTTTAATTAACCACTTGAGGACCACAGTCTTTTCGCCCCTTAAAGAGAGTCTGAAGCGAGAATAGATCTCGCTTCAGACCTCATAGCTAGCAGGGGCATGCGTGCCCCTGCTAAAACGCCGCTATAGCGCGGCTTAACGGGGGTCCCTGTCCCCCCAAACCCCCTCCGTGCAGCGGGGGAGCGCTTCCTGGTTGAGGCAGGGCTAACCGCCGCAGCCCTGCCCCATGCGCGTCTGTCAGACGCGTATCTCCGCCTCTCCCCCGCCCCTCTCAGTCTTCCTTCACTGAGAGGGGCGGGGGAGAGGCGGCGATGCGCGTCTGATAGACGCGACTGGAGGCAGGGCTGCAGCCGTTAGCCCTGCCTCCAGGAAGAAGAATACGAGCGACCATTTTCCGACCAACTTTTGCGGGGGGTGGGTTGGGGGTGAAGGGACCCCCGTTAAGCCGCGGGATAGCGGCGTTTTAGCAGGGGCACACGTGCCCCTGCTATATATAAGACCTGAAGCGAGATTTAGTCTCGCTTCAGTGTCTCTTTAAGGACCAGAGCCTTTTTCTCCATTCAGACCACTGCAGCTTTCACGGTTTATTGCTCGGTCATACAACCTACCACCTAAAGGAATTTTACCTCCTTTTCTTGTCACTAATACAGCTTTCTTTTGGTGCTATTTGATTGCTGCTGCGAGTTTTACTTTTTATTATATTCATCAAAAAAGACATGAATTTTGTCAAAAAATGACTTTTTTAACTTGCTGTGCTGACATTTTTCAAATAAAGTAAAATTTCCTATACGTTTGAGCGCGAAAGTTATTCTGCTACATGTCTTTGATAAAAAAAAAAAACATTCAGTGTATATTTATTGGATTGGGTAAAAGTTATAGCGTTTACAAACTATGGTGCCAAAAGTGAATTTTCCCATTTTCAAGCATCTCTGACTTTTCTGCGCACCTGTCAGGTTTCATGAGGGGCTAAAATTCCAGGATAGTACAAATACCCCCCAAATGACCCCATTTTGGAAAGAAGACATCCCAAAGTATTCGGTGAGAGGCATGGTGAGTTCATAGAAGATTTTATTTTTTGTCACAAGTTAGCGGAAAATGACACTTTCTGACAAAAAAAAAAGTTTCCATTTCTTCTAACTTGCGACAAAAAAAATGAAATCTGCCACGGACTCACTATGCTCCTCTCTGAATACCTTGAAGTGTCTACTTTCCAAAATGGGGTCATTTTTGGGGTGGTTTCACTGTCCTGGCATTTTGGGGGGTGCCTAATTGTAAGCACCCCTGTAAAGCCTAAAGATGCTCATTGGACTTTGGGCCCCTTAGCGCAGTTAGGCTGCAAAAAAGTGCCACACATGTGGTATTGCCGTACTCAGGAGAAGTAGTATAATGTGTTTTGGGGTGTATTTTTACACATACCCATGCTGGGTGGGAGAAATATTTCCGTAAATGACAATTGTTTTATTTTTTTTACACACAATTGTCTATTTATAGAGATATTTCTCCCACTCAGCATGGGTATGTGGAAAAATACACCCCAAAACACATTATACTACTTCTCCTGAGTACGGCGATACCACATGTGTGGCACTTTTTTACACCCTAACTGCGCTAAGGGGCCCAAAGTCCAATGAGTACCTTTAGGATTTCACAGGTCATTTTGAGAAATTTCGTTTCAAGACTACTCCTCACGGTTTAGGGCCCCTAAAATGCCAGGACAGTATAGTAACCCCACAAATTACCCCATTTTAGAAAGAAGACACCCCAAGGTATTCCGTTAGGAGGATGGTGAGTTCATAGAAGATTTTTTTTTTTGTCACAAGTTAGCGGAAAATGACACTTTGTGAAAAAAAAACAATACATATCAATTTCCGCTAACTTGTGACAAAAAATAAAATCTTCTATGAACTCATCATACACCTAACAGAATACCTTGGGGTGTCTTCTTTCTAAAATAGGGTCACTTGTGGGGTTCCTATACTGCCCTGGCATTTTAGGGGCCCTAAACCGTGAGGAGTAGTCTTGAACCCAAATGTCTCAAAATGACCTGTGAAATCCTAAAGGTACTCATTGGACTTTGGGCCCCTTAGCACAGTTAGGCTGCAAAAAAGTGTCACACATGTGGTATCACCGTACTCAGAAGAAGTAGTATAATGTGTTTTGTGGGTGTATTTTTACATATAACCATGCTGGGTGGGAGAAATATCTCTGTAAATGACACATTTTTGATTTTTTTTTTACACACAATTGTCCATTTACAGAGAGATTTCTTCCACCCAGCATGGGTATGTGTAAAAATACACCACAAAACACATTATACTACTTCTCCTGAGTATGGCGATACCACATGTGTGACACTTTTTTGCAGCCTAGGTGCGCTAAGGGGCCCAACGTCCTATTCACAGGTCATTTTGAGGCATTTGTTTTCTAGACTACTCCTCACGGTTTAGGGCCCCTAAAATGCCAGGGCAGTATAGGAACCCCACAAGTGACCCCATTTTAGAAAGAAGACACCCCAAGGTATTCCGTTAGGGGTATGGTGAGTTCATAAAAGATTTTATTTTTTTGTTACAAGTTAGTGAAAAATGACACTTTGTGAAAAAAACAATAAAAATCCAATTTCCGCTAACTTTTGACAAAAAATAAAATCTTCTATGAACTCATCATACACCTAACAGAATACCTTGGGGTGTCTTCTTTCTAAAATGGGGTCACTTGTGGGGTTCCTATACTGCCCTGGCATTTTACGGGCCCAAAACTGTGAGTAGTCTGGAAACCAAATGTCTCAAAATGACTGTTCAGGGGTATAAGCATCTGCAAATTTTGATGACAGGTGGCCTATGAGGGGGCAAATTTTGTGGAACCGGTCATAAGCAGGGTGGCCTCTTAGATGACAGGATGTATTGGGCCTGATCTGATGGATAGGAGTGCTAGGGGGGTGACAGGAGGTGATTGATGGGTGTCTCAGGGGGCGGTTAGAGGGGAAAATAGATGCAATCAATGCACTGGGGAGGTGATCGGAAGGGGGTCTGAGGGGGATCTGAGGTTTGGCCGAGTGATCAGGAGCCCACACTGGGCAAATTAGGGCCTGATCTGATGGGTAGGTGTGCTAGGGGGTGACAGGAGGTGATTGATGGGTGTCTCAAGGTGTGATTAGAGGGGGGAAATAGATGCAAGCAATGCACTAGCTAGGTGATCAGGGCTGGGGTCTGAGGGCGTTCTGAGGTGTGGGCGGGTGATTGGGTGCCCGCAAGGGGCAGATTAGGGTCTAATCTGATGGGTAACAGTGACAGGTGGTGATAGGGGGTGATTGATGGGTAATTAGTGGGTGTTTAGAGGAGAGAAGAGATGTAAACACTGCACTTGGGAGGTGATCTGATGTCGGATCTGCGGGCGATCTATTGGTGTGGGTGGGTGATCAGATTGCCCGCAAGGGGCAGGTTAGGGGCTGATTGATGGGTGGCAGTGACAGGGGGTGATTGATGGGTGGCAGTGACAGGGGGTGATTGATGGGTGATTGATAGGTGATTGACAGGTGATCAGTGGGTTATTACAGGGAATAACAGATGTAAATATTGCACTGGCGAATTGATAAGGGGAGGTCTGAGGGCAATCTGAGCGTGTGGGCGGGTGATTGGGTGCCCGCAAGGGGCAGATTAGGGTCTAATCTGATGGGTAACAGTGACAGGTGGTGATAGGGGGTGATTGATGGGTGATTGATGGGTAATTAGTGGGTGTTTAGAGGAGAGAAGAGATGTAAACACTGCACTTGGGAGGTGATCTGATGTCGGATCTGCGGGCGATCTATTGGTGTGGGTGGGTGATCAGATTGCCCGCAAGGGACAGGTTAGGGGCTGATTGATGGGTGGCAGTGACAGGGGGTGATTGACGGGTGATTGACGGGTGATTGACAGGTTATTGACAGGTGATTAGGGGGGATAGATGCATACAGTACACGGGGGGGGGGGTCTGGGGAGAATCTGAGGGGTGGGGGGATGATCAGGAGGGAGTAGGGGGCAGATTAGGGACTAAAAAAAAAATAGCGTTGACAGATAGTGACAGGGAGTGATTGATGGGTGATTAGGGGGGTGACTGGGTGCAAACAGTGGTCTGGGGGGTGGGCAGGGGGGGGTCTGAGGGGTGCTGTGGGCGATCAGGGGGCGGGGGGGGGGAATCAGTGTGCTTGGGTGCAGACTAGGGTGGCTGCAGCCTGCCCTGGTGGCCCCTCGGACACTGGGACCACCAGGGCAGGAGGCAGCCAGTATAATAGGCTTTGTATACATTACAAAGCCTATTATACTATGTACATGCGGCGATCCGGGTGCTAGTAACCCGCCGGCGCTTCCGAACGGCCGGCGGGTTACAGCGAACGGGGGGCGGAGCCAGTCCCCGGCGGCTGATCGCGTCACGAATGACGCGATCGCCGCATAGCAACACCCGCAGCCGCCCCCGCCGATGGGCGTATTGCGGTCGTTTGGGCCCGGACTTTGCCGCCGCCCATCGGCTGGGGGCGGTCGGGAAGTGGTTAACAAGGAGCAATTACACAGGACGAGGAAATCATCTGTGCCTGAAGCTGGACCAGAGCAATTTTCGTTAATTTGTCGTAACATTATCACTACTTATCACACCAAAAGGATCCAATTTTTTTTATTTTTTTTTACCACAAATTAGTATTTTTCGGGGTGATATTAGTTTTCAGTAATTACTGTACTTTCTGTTCATTTTAAGGGTAAACCGAGGAAAAATTGAGAGAAATGCGATATTTCTTCAATTCAATCCCCTATAGTTTTAAAATAAACAATGCTACTGTAAATAAAACCCACACATTTTATTTGCCCATTTGTCCTGGTTACTACAACGTTTAAATTATGACCCCAGTACAATGTATGGCAACAATATATTATTATGAAATAAAAGTCCTTTTTTTCCTGTATTGTGGTTTTTTTTGTACCAAATCAATTACTGTACACGCCCTTATTTGTAAAAATAACAGTGCTATGCCCTCATGACATACATAGTAAAAAGCTGAGCCCCTAACATAAATATTTATGCATTTTTTTAAATGCTGTCCCTTTTTTTTATTTTGGTAACAATGAGAGGCAGGCGATGGGGAAGAAGGGTTTCATTTATTGTATTTAATTTATATGCTGTAAAATGTGTATTTTTTACCACTAGATGTCCCGACACAATAACAAAGTTCAAAGCACAAGGGCAGTGTTGTTACAGGAAAGATCACTAACTTCTCATTGACGCCATGATCCTCCTCTTACAGACACTTTGATTGGCTCAGGGAATACATGCTCCTGTTCACCAATCATAGGTGTGTCAATCTCACATGGCAGTGCAGTGGCATGGCAGTGGCAAATGGTGTATTAAAACATACATTAGCCATTGACACGGGCAAACTGGATGTTGTAACTGTGGTCCTGAAGTGGTTAAAGTATGTAATAGTAACACAGCAGTACATGAGGTTAATCTCCCTCACAAGTGACCAAGAGCCGAACTACCTGATTTATGCAGTTTCTGTTTACACAAGTGGACAGCACCCATCCCCATGGTGGATATCATACAGGTTTCACTGAATAAACAACCTGTTAAAGGACACTGCATTGTATTGACTGGATAGGGTTGTATCACTTCTGGTATTCAAGGCAAGCTAATGGTTTACATGGAAATCCATACATAATGCTTGCAAGTGATCAATGTATTTATTTTGAAAAAAAAAAGTACCACTTTGTTCTCATTATTAAATTAGTGAAGCAGGAGCAGTTCTTTAATGAGATTTACTGCAGTGACATTTCACTCGATAGACCTGACAGCCAGCCAGGCATCTGAAACATACTTGCTTAAGATATAGCTCGCCTCTGTACTGCAATGTTAGGGGTTTTTTTTGTCAAGACTTCTAAAGACTAAATTATAAATGGGGTTATAAAAGTTAGTTTATTGATTACCTGTCCAGTGGATGGAAACATTGGAAATGTAATTATTTAGTATAATAAGTTCTGATTCTTTATTAATTTTCAATCAAAGACTTTCTTGACTGTGGGAAAGTGACAAATTACAGCCAAGGTATATTGTTATCACAGTGACAACTAAGCAGAAATAAAAATGACTTAGGGCTCGTTCAGACTAGGGGCGTTTTCGGCCTTTTTTCAAGCGTAAGCAATGTTTACAATCGCCTGCAAAACCGTTCTGTAATGAATCTGGGTTCATGCGCTGTGCGTGCAGCAAAGCAGTGCCTGTACCATTTTTGGGGCGATTTTGCTTCAATGGAAGGTATAGGAAAACTGCAAACACTCACAAAATCGCTTTGTGCAGCAATTGCGTGAGCGTTTTTAAGAATAAATACATTGTATTTATTATTTTCCAGGTCAAAGAGTTTACTTCTGGAAAAGCACTGTGAAAATAGCTTTTACCAGAAAAAAAACGCACAAAAACGCAAAACACTTGCGTTTGCCTTTTCATTTTTAGGTGTGAATGAGGCCTTACACTCTTTTTGTTGACTCCGCCCTGATAATTTATGTTGCTTTTGGCACTCTTTACACTGGCTTCTCCATTGCAGTTTTACTGCTGAAGTGGTGAAGTGGTAGACAAGCAGGAGTAAGGATGGAAGACAGCATAACAAAAAATGTTAGTGAATTTGCCTCTACTCTAACCTAGAAACGTATCTACTACTTCTGCTCATATTTCAGATATCATTTAGTAGCAGCCTGTGCATAGTGTTTACTGATGTTATTAGCATGCCAATGTGCATAGGGTTTACTGATGTTATTAGCATGCCAATAGAGTAATAATAATATATTGTAGAATTAGTTTAACCCTGCAGAAGCAATGGTGAAAGTTTCAGAAGGATTACTCAAGCAGAGACTGGTACAGGCTATACCAATAGCTTGTTTGCTATTAGTGTAATAGTGTATTATTATTATTTTTTTATTTTTATAGAGCCAATATCTTCCATAGCACTGTGCATATATACATTAGAAGTTCAAACCTTTGTACAATCTGGACAACCAGCAATACAAATTAAAATACATACATAACTTGTGGTTTGATACATCTTCAATACTGGTACATGGGCGAAATGCTCCTCCACATATATGTAATTTACACAAAGGCCAGGGCCGGATTTACCATAAGGCACTGTGGTAACAGCTGGACCAGTAAGCCCACTTGCAGTGCGGTTTGGTGGGGGTTTGTAGGTTCATGAAGGATGAAGTCTAGGGTGTCACGACATCTGTGCCTATAGGCACCTGTGAGGTAAACCCGGGCCTGAGAAAGGCTTTTTTTCTTAGGTAAATGCCAAAAATCACATAGAGTTTCTAAAGTTTTCAAATGAAGGTCTTTAGAATGGCCACTGTGTTTACCTGCCTCAAAATTGGTATGTGCAGCCAATGTCTGAGATGTCTGAAACATTTTGTATTTATCTGCTTAAACATTTTCAAATTGTAGCCACAGTATGTGAGGCCTAACAAATTGGGCAATCAACTCCCTAAAACATTGTTCTTTCAGCCACACCAGAGGCCTGAAAAACTGGGCAATTACCTGACGAATAAATAATTGAACATAAGCATCTATATGAAACATAGGCCATTAAATTGGGCAATTACCTCCTGAATAAATATCTGAATTTCAGCATCTGTATGAGTTAGAGGCCAAAAGTAAGTGGCATGCGCCAGGGTAATATTCTGTGAACTTGGCCACGGTCCTGGAACCCCTTCAGGAAAATTAATCCTTGAACTGCCGGTGCTATGCCTCACTCAGGTCACCCACCTGAGGGTAGAATCATGCAAACAGTGAAGAGGCGGCACACAAAAGGCTTGCTATTTAAAGCATATATTGATGGAGCAACACCAATATATGCTTTAAATAGCAAGCCTTTTGTGTGCCGCCTCTTCACTGTTTGCCAGGGTAATATTAATCATTTTTGTGGGGTAAAGCCAATTGAAACAGGGCCAAATGACATACTGAGTAATGTTGGTGGTGAAGGATAGCTGTGTCTGTGCCCAGGGCGGACATGAGGCCAGAAGAAGGTGGCATTCATCAGGATAATAATATTTATATTTTTGGAGGGAGTACCTAAGCAGCTTGGGTGACCCAAAACCACTAGGAAAGTATGGGAGGCTAAAAGAGACCAAAAAGTACTCCTACTGAAAAGCAATCCTCAGTGTGGTGTGCCTTCTCAAAACAGAAGGGGCTTGATTCACAAAAGAGTGCTAACTGTTAGCACGGCCGTTTCCACGTGAATTTTTGCATTTCGCGCGATCGTGAATTTTCGCACGTAACGATAATGTTTTCGCAAGCAAATGCAAATTTTCACACGAAAACGTTATCTATCTTGCACGAAAATTCACGTTTGCGCGCAATGCGAAAATTCACGCGAAAACGGCCGTGCTAACAGTTAGCGCTCTTTTGTGAATCAAGCCCATGGTATTGGTGATAATTCAGCTTTAAAGAAGTCATCAGGCCATCCTAAGTAAAATAAGTGCTACTTACCCGGGGCTTCGTCCAGCCCCAAGCTCCCAGCATGCCCCTCGCTGCAGCTCCACCATCACCCATTCGCCGCCGCTGCCTCCCGCGACGACATCAGGCCGACCTAGAAGTCGGCCTGTACTGCGCCTGCGCGAGCAGTGCTGTCAATCACCACCACGTGGACCGGAGCGTACTGCGCAGGCGCATATCTACTGCATCTGCGCAGTACGCTCCGAACCACGTGGTGGTGATTGACATCGCTGCTCGCACAGGCGTAGAACAGGCCGACTTCTAGGTCGGCCTGATGTCATCACCGGGGCCCGGGAGGCAGTGGTGGCGAACGGCTGACGGCAGAGCTGCAGCGAGGGACATGCTGGGAGATTGGGGCTGGACGAAGCTCCGGGTAAGTAGCACTTATTTTACTTAGAATGGCCTGATGACTCCTTTAAGTGTGTAAGGCCCAGTGCACACCGAGCGGTTTTTGGAGCGATCCGCCGGCCGCATCCGCCTCTAAAAACGCTTGTCTAATGTATTGCTATGGGATGGTGCACACCGGCGGTTTGCGGTTTTTGCCAAGCCGCAAACGCGCCTCCTGCTGCGCGTTTGCGGTTTTCGGAAGCGTTTTGTCCTCAATGTAAAGTATAGGAAAACCGCAAACCGCTCTGAAAAACGCTAGTTCAGAGCGGTTTGCCAGGCATTTTTGTTACAGTAGCTGTTCTGTAACAGCTTTTACTGTAACAATATGTGTAATCTGCTACACAAAAACGCACCCAAAACCGCTAGGTATGTTTAGAAAACCTCTCTAAACATACCTTGAATCGCTCTGAAATCAGCTCCCAAAACCGCTAGCGTATTGCGGATCTGCTAGCGGTTTTGGTGTGCACTGGGCCTAACTGTGGTTACCAACAATGCTCCTCTGCTGAATATGCAAATTATCTCTTTATGCCCCTGAAGCCAGGCTTACGTCCAGAACCGCTGGTATATAGAAAACCTATAGCTAAAAAAAATTACAGAGCCACATTAACCCAACATGCAGTTCTGGATGTAAGCCTGGCTTTAGAGGCATAAAGAGATAATTTCCATATTCAGCAGAGAAGCATTGTGGGTAACCACAGTTACACACTTAGGCCCAGTGCACACCGAGCGGATTTGGATACGATCCGCCGGCCGCATCCGCCTGTAAATCCGCTTGGCTAATGTATTTCAATGGGCTGGTGCACACCGGCGGTTTGAGGTTTTTAGCAAACCGCAAACGTGCCTCCTGCTGCAAACGTGCCTCCTGCTAAAAACCTCAAACCGCCGGTGTGAACCAGCCAATTGAAATACATTAGTGAAGCGGATTTACAGGCGGATGCGGCCGGCGGATCGCATCCAAATCCGCTCGGTGTGAACTGGGCCAAATCTCTGACATCCGCACCAAAATCCGCTAGCGTTTTGTGGATCTGCTAGCGGATTTTGGTGTGCACTGGGCCTCAAAGCTGAATTATTGCAAATACCTTCTGTTTTAAGAAGACAAACCACACTATTTATTTGGGGTAAAGCCAAGTGAAGTAGGACCAAATAACATATTGGGTGGTGGTGCAGAATAACTGTGCCTGTGGCCAGGGCAGACATGAGGCCTGAAGTAACTGGCATGCACCAGGGTAATAATATTAATACTTTTTTGGTGTAAAGCCAACCGAGTAGGACCAAATGACACACTGAGTGCTGGTGGAGGTGCAGCATAGCCGTGCCTGTGGCCATGGTGGACACAAGACCAGAAGCAAGTGGCATGCACCACGGTAATAAATTAATATTTGGGGATAAAGCCAATCAAAGTATGACCAAATGCCACACTGGATGCTGGTGGTGGTTCAGGATATCTGTGCCTGTGGTAAGCACAGACATGAGGCCTGAAGTAACTGGCATATGCCTCGGTAATAATATTAATATTTTTGGGGGTATAGCCAATTGAAGTAGGTCCAAACAACACACAGGATGGTGGTGCAGGATAGCTGTGCCTGTGGCCAAGGCGGACATGAGGCCAGAAGTAAGTGCCGTGCCACAAGGTAATAACATTGATATTTTATTTGGGTAAAACCAATTGAAGTTGGGCTAAATTACATACACGGTGCTGATGGTGGTACAGGATAGCTGTACCAGTGACCAGGGCAGACATAAGTGGCATGCGCCAGTGGAATAACATTAATATTTTTGGGGGGTACTGCCAATCAAAGTAGGACCAAAATACACCTCTATGCTTAACCTTAAAAAAAAAAAAAAAAACATGCTGCCTAACCTTTAAGATACCCCCCTGCACCTAACCTTTTACGCTTAACCGTAAAAACACAACACTCAAGCTTAACCCCCACGCCAAACCTTAAAATTACCCCCTATGACTAACCTTAAAAATACCCCCAATGCTTAATCTTAACCCCCCCCACAGGTAACCCCAACCCCCCCCCCCCCCCCTCCACACACACACCTAGCCTTAAAACTCTCCCCATGGTGGCTAAGCTTACAACCACCCCCCCCCCCCCCCCCACACACACACACACACACACACATACACACTGCAATTCTGCTACAAAAACATTAATTATGGGGCACCCCATACAAAGCATTGGCGAGACTGTGAAATTTGGGCATCAACATTTGACGATATTTTGCATGGCCAACTAAAATGTCCCCCGCTAATGGACACCCATATTTCCTGTTTCCACCAGTTAGATTCTATCTGTTAATGACTACGAGCAGATTTTTTTTCTTTAATAAGGAAATAATATTTTTCCATTCCTATTCTATTTTGTCTTTCTTTTCTGACCTGTCTCCTTTATTTGTAACTCAAAAAGGTAATGCAAGAAAGATGAGGGAATTAATTCTAATTTGTGGATGAGAAAATCTTGCAGCGGAAAACACATTTACTGTGGGAGGAATATTTTCTCGTCTCACAGTTGGAAATTACCTTGTTCATGCAGCTTACTGGCAGGTGTGAGAAAAAGAAACAGACTTCGTCTAACACTGAGGTCTTCACCCCTTCCTTGTCAAACCTTTTTTCTTAATAACATAGTGTATTATGACAGGACTATGTGTTGCTGAGAGTGACAGATTAGTTCCAGTGTTAAATGGGAGGAAGACAACATCTCACTTACACTACATAAAGTGCTGATGGCAAAAAAATGTTTTTCTTTTTAAAATATTACCTTATACCAGCCATTAATTAAAAAAAAATGAATTGCCCGCATCATATACAGTCATCTGACATCCACTGCTTAAAGAGAACCACCTAACAGGCATTTGTATCAATCTAAATGTTCCTTCTGAAGCTGTTGTAGTATTAAAGAGGAGCTGTCAGCCATACTATCTCAGAAAAAAAAACATATATAAGTAGATACTTGCTTCCTGTACTTACATAACATATGTATGGCACTATCCACATATTGATTTTAGTGATTTTTCTGTAGTAAAAAAAGAGAAAATCATTCTTAGGATTTTCCATCTTAACTAGTCTATCTTGAAGCCAATCCTGACATCATTTACTCCCTTACTCTGTCTGTGTTTGCATTGGCTGCCCGCCTCCCAGTCTACAGACACTCCCACCCAACTCTGCAATAGAAAGTGCATTGTTATTGTGTGACTCTGCAGCTTCTCAACATGAGAAATATTGGCCAATCAGAGAGGAACAGAGGTGTGGGAGGCGAAAAAAGGAGGGAAAGAGGCTTCAGCCAATCAGGCTGCATTCATTTTGTCTGAGGAGAAAGGAAGGAAGAAAAAAAGAAAACCCAGAATACCCTGCAACCTCCTCTGTGTGGCAGATGAGCCAGGGAACCAGGAAACTAATCTGGTATGGAGAAGAAAAATAAAAGTGATTTTTAACTTTTGGATTGCCTGGTTAGGATCCTTATTACTTGTTTACCAGATAAAAATAAAGAACTGATTTTTGATCTTATGACAGTTACGCTTTAAGGAAGAAATCCAGTTTCAAGTGCTAAAGGTATATCTTATCTATGCCATATTCTGCATTCATAAATAACATTGTTTTACTCTTGCACATTGTTAGTTCACCCTGCTCACCCCACAGTTCACCCCACACAGGAAGAATTCCGGATCATTGCACCGCTGAAAGGTTGCTGGCATGCTCTGCTCCACATGCCTGGGAACACAGGTAGTCTTGAGCAGCGCACTCTGCACACCATGTTACAGGGGATGAAGGGAATGGACACAGCAGGGAGCCAGCTGGCAAGAGCAGGGTCACTAGTGCACAATCCTTGTGCTCCTCTGACAGGAACAAAACCTGATCCACCATTGGTTCTTCTCCACTGACTCGCATATAAGCTGAGGGGGTAACTTTTCAGCTCATTTTTTGTGCTGAAAAATTAGGCTTGTACGTGAATATATACAGTACGTGAAATGTCATGTAATGTTTCACAATTACGCCCAAACATAATAATGATTTGGACATGTTATTGATTTTTCGTAATCCTTAAAGGACGAGTACCACAGCCATTGTTTACTGCTGCGTAACGGTCCGTGTGAACCGGCCTTACAAGCCTCTAGAGAAAAGTAATCTGCAAATAGAGGTGGAAACCTGAGAAGCCAAAAGAAGAGGTTAACTGGACGATGAATTGTTGTACTTTAAGGAATCAACTCCTGATAGTTTTACAAATATCCATTTCTATAGACTTTCTATAGACTCACCATAGACATTTCTATACACTCACCATAGACAGTGGTGCAATACTGTGTTGCAACAGTAAATTGAAGTCAGCTCTGTCTCTATTGGTCTAAACTGTTACCGTATATTGTTTTTAGAGTCTGCTGAAGTTGGAGTAAAGTTCTATCTCCATCTTCATGTATTTAAATTCTGTCCTATTGAAGAAAGTATTGTTATATCATAGTTTCCATGTGTTCCAACCACAACCTGTATATCCAGGGATACTACTGACATACATTAGCCTACAGTCACTAATAGAAAAGCCTCTAGCCAGAGTCCAGTAAGAAACATGTTCAAGCTAATGTATGGCTCCATTTTACATATAGAAAGCAAAATTCAACCAATGACCTGTGAAATGTATGTAAGACCTGAGCCACCATGCAATTATGTATCTATGCATGGTTACTGTATTCATTGAATATTCCATCATTTAATCAGTAATCCAAATCTTTCCAAGATATAGCAGTAATCACCGGGGTAAATTTAAGAATAATAACGGCTTAGGATGGCCGTATTGGTCAAAATCAGATATCCTAGTCATTATTCTATGATAATGCATATGAAATATTTTTTTTGAAGCAGCTTCACAAATACTGTATGTAAATGAGGTCTCTCAGTATTCTCGACATTTAATTTTTAGTATTTGTATGTTACATATGAGACCGCACACATACATAAATATTTAATGTCAGCAAACAAATTTTTTCAGCCGTGTGTGGCTGCCATTATTGCTATATAATTTTATATTGAGAAAATAACAGCTTAGTATGGCTCATGCTATGAATGCCATTTGCATACTGTACCTGCCATAGGCAAATCAAATTACACAAACCATTCTTGTTTTGGCCTCTCTGACCCTTAGTGGGAAAGGGCCATCACATTGTACCTGCATCAGCCTTGTTGTTTTCCTATGTATGAGTCAATAACAGAAAACAAACCTCCATCTGTACATTTCTACCATACAACTGTTACCATACACCCAGAGCTGGCCTTACCATGAAACAGGGCCGGATTTACCATAAGGCACTATAGGGACATGGCTACAGGCGCTTGATGATGGAAAAGCGGCTCACTCCTTTCCCCTAGTTCCCTACCTCCTTCTCTATGAAGAGTCCTGATAATAGTGTAAATGAGAGGTTACTCAATCTGCTTTTGCACTGGCCAGATCTCCCTTCAGTCAGTCTAGCTCAGACATGGGCAAACTTGGCCCTCCAGCTGTTACGGAACTACAAGTCCCACAATACATTTGCATTTATGAGTCATGACTGTGGCTGTCAGACTCCTGCAATGCATTGTGGGACTTGTAGTTCCGTAACAGCTGGAGGGCCAAGTTTGCCCATGCCTGGTCTACCTGCTTAATCCTGAGGTTCTTGTAGCCCCTAATATTTGGGGGCACCTCTAGCTACTTAACACAGAGATTCCTCTGGCTACCAAAGGCTAAGGGACACCTGCACCTACCTATGACAGGCAAGGGAAGCAAAGGAGAAGTGAAAATTGGGACAGCCAGCACACTTGCGGTGCGGTTCGGTGGGGGTTTGTAGGTTCATGGAGCGTGATGTCTAGGGTGCCAGGACATCTGTGCCTATAGGCTCCTGTGATGTAAATCCGGGCCTGCCATTAAACCAACTGAATTATTTAATTCAGGTGGCAAATCTAGAAGGCGGCACCAGTGACATTTTAATATGCAGAGCTGTCACAGAGGAGTACAGATGACTTGCTCCATTGCCCAGTCCCCTCCTCTTCAGTACTGCAGCAGCCTTTCACTGTGCTGCAGCATTTCTCCTTAGGCTCCCTATGCATGTAATGTGACATTGGGAGCCCACGGAGAGATGCTGCCACACGGTGATGGGCTACAGTGCAGAAGAGGAGCGGACCCAGCAATGGACAAGGTAATTTGTGCTCCGCTGTTACCAAGTTTATTCTTTAATCAAAGCAGACAGGAGTTTTATGGGCAAAGCAGTTAATTTAGGCACTGGAGGCACCCTGGTAAAATGGGTGCTACCACAGGGGCCTATAGTGATAGCCACAATTAACGAATATTACAGGTAATTTGGGCACCATGCACTGCAGCTATTATATCCAGAGACTTCCCCTACCCCCCTCGAGCTTTCTATTCCAGCTCTGAGACTCCTCAAACCTTCAACAAAGGCTTATCAAACAGGTTGGCACAGCTGGGCTCCCATCTGTGTAAAACCATTGCTGCCTGGGAAGGCGCACAGACACCCACGCTTGCCCAGTAGCTCAGAGACGCTCATGCATGGCTTTTTTACTCTGTGCATGAGGCTCTGTGCTACTGCGCAGGCCCGCCCGTGCAAGTGTGAGTCCAATACAGAAGGAGGAAGCATTTGAGTCACATGAAACACAACGTGACTTGCAATCCAGTGAGCTCCTCCTGGTCCTGTCCACTTGTTTGGTGCTGAACAGTGGCCATCAGGAGTATTTGGTTGTTTCAAATCGGCTATGCCAAATTCAAACACCAACACTACACATGACACTTCAGGTACCATTATATATAAATCAATTGTTGCCTGTTATGCTAAGTCTTCACTGTCTCACCACTATCAGAAAGGTTTTGATGCAATGCAGAATTCACCATAAAACAATGATGAAAGCTCATATTTCGATCACATCTGTAAAAAAAAAAGCAGGGCCATTCAATGGTTGAGATCTTATTTCTCATTGCAGCTGAGATGCAGGAGGAGGAAGTGGCTCACTGCAGCTCCATGAGAGGACAGTGCTGAGTGGCGAAAAGACAAAAAGCAGACAAAGAGTATGGAGCTCAGTCTGATGCCAGCTTCCTTACATTTCCATACTGCTACTTAATGAGATTTTTCATGCATAAAATTAAATTTTCTGCTGTTCTGTTGGCTTCCTGCTCTAAAGGATTTACTCACCAATTTGTCAGGTTTCATTTATGTGCACCATATATGTATCTGAGCGGTAATGAAGGTATTTATTGTTAACAGTGTTCAGCACAGAAGAATATGAGGAACACACAAGAGGCAATGAATAGTAAGGCACATGCAACGTTAGCAGAGACTGCTTCACAAACACAATTTCCAAGCTACATGATTTTATGCATTTCATTATGATATGAACGATCATGGCTGTTGGTGGCTAGATCCGCAATGCTTGTGACAGAGAGGAAATGTAGAAAGGAGATAAAAAAAATAATGGGCCATGTTCTACAGACAGTGCATATTTTACAGAGCTGCAGACTTTCATTCTTGACTTTTTTTTTTTAATAACTGTTACAACACAGAGCTTATTTAAAATGTAGCAAAGAATTGCTAATCGCACTGTTACTAGTGAACCACTACAAGGGCAATGGGAATACCGAGGTTGTGACAGCATGAGGACTCCAGGGACCCTCTAGCAGGGCCGGATTACCGACCAGGCAACAAAAGCAGTCGCTTTTGTTCAGAGTCAAAGGGGCCCCATCAGCACATAAACCAGCCCTCGCCATCCTGTCAGCGGTGGCTGTATGGTATAATGGTTAAAGGGACTCTGAGCAGTGCAGTAACTATGGAAAGATGCATATCATTTTAAAGCTCTCTTTCTCCTCCTTCCAATGATATATAAACCGCTGCCCTATGCCTTTTAGTTTTCGCTATTTTCGCGATCAAAATCTTTGCCGTGGCAATTTCAATCGTGAAAATTGTAAAAACTAAAAGGCGTAGGGTGGCAGTTTATCTATCATTGGAAAGAGGAGAAAGAGAGCTTCAAAATGATATGCATCTTTCCATAGTTACATTCTATTACACAGGACGACTTTTCTCCAAAGTTGGTAGCTCGATTCAGCACAATGCAATGAAATATAAGGAACCCAGGGGGATATAATTACAAACATCATGCTGGTAGGTGTGAGGATGTAATTAATTAGTTGTGGGTATGCTTAAAGACATACTCACAGGCTCTGCTCGGAGTCCCTTAAGGGCTCTGCCTCTGACACAGGAGACCAGGGTTCGAATCTTGTCTCTGCCTATTCAGTAAGCCAGCACCTATTCAGTAGGAGACCTTAGGCAAGTCTCTCTAACACTGCTACTGCCTATAGGGCGCGTTCTAGTAGCTGCAGCTCTGGCGCTTTGAGTCCGCCAGGAGAAAAGCGCGATATAAATGTTTGTATGTAGAACAGAGGCCCCAGCAGGATAAAATTTGATAAAAACTTTAAAAAAGCTTGGAGGAAGTGGTGGGCTTGCCTCCCAAAAGCAGACACGAAATCCTGTCTTCATATGAATCAATACATTTATTAAATGGTACCCCAAACAATAGTGCAATGCGTTTCGCAGATCAAGCCCGCTTCATCAAGCAAACAAAATGGGGACAACAAGATTTCTGTAGTACAAGGTTTAGCGCCTCAGTGTATAAATGTTATTTGTCTTGTCTTGTCAAATGATGCCGTGCCCTGCTGATTGTCTTCAGAGCCAGGCTCTCCTCCTAGGTCCCCCTCCTGCTACTGTGCGCTCTGCCACTGCCCACTCCTCCCTCCCTTCCCACAGAGAACCACAGCTACAGCAAGAATGATAGCAGCAGATGGCAAACGCTCACTCACCTATCCATGATCCAAGCGATAGAGATCCCGTCATCTGAAACCCATCTGTCTCTTCTACAGTGCAGCCGCTCGCTCTGAACTTCCTGATTCTCAGATCAGACAGGAAGTAGGAAGTAGTAATAGCAGTAGTAACAGAGCGGCTGCACTCTAGAGGAGACAGATGGGCTCCGGATGACGGGACCTCTATTGCTTGGATCGCAATAGGTGAATGTGAGTCATCTGGTGCTGTCATTCTCCCCCGCTGCGGCTGCCTTCTCTGCTGGACTATCGTATTCACTAGGATGGAGGCTGCATGGTGGCTGTCTAGTTTGGGAGGAAATCGGTTGTTCGGTGGTGGGGGTGGTTATGTAATTCTGTCTGGGGAACGGCTTCCGGTTTGGCGGTGTCCAGAGCTTTCTGCTATTGCCAGGCTGGAGATGCAGGGGGAAAGTGCTGCTGCTGTGATATCTGGCACCCTCTTCACAGGGGTGCCTCAGCCCATGAGTGCAAATGTCCCAGCCATTCATCTCTCACTCTGCATTTTGCCGCTGCTATTCCCTGCATTGTGCACCCACAGAGGAAAGCGGGCTGTTGCCCATAGCAACCAGTAGCTCGGCTGCCCCGGTGTGTGTGGCATGTTGCTGTGCAGCTACATCTTCTGATTCTATTACGACATGATGGGGGGGCCCAAATCTGTTACTTTGCTTAGGGCCCCATTTAGCCTTAATCCGGCTCTGCCCACTAGGAATGGCTGCAGTGCTTTGAAATTGCACAATCGCTTTGTGCAGTGATTCCCAGAGTTCTAGCTCTAATCAGAGAAGCGTCAATGACCTCTCCTGCTGGGGGCGAGGCTACAGATTGAAGCCAGACATTGGGACACCCGGTGAGTAGATTAAATTATATGTAAAAATATTTTGCAGTGCTCATATACTTTCCATTGGAGTTCAAACTTGGATCGCCCAAAATTCTGCATGACCTGCAATTATGATTAGCCCTTATCGCAATCGCTCTTGCGGGTTTCCCATCATTGACATTCAGCGACAACGTGTTTTTTGGAATAGCTGGCAATTGTCAACATTTCCAAAAATACAGCCAAAAGCACTCTAGTGGGTCCCAGCACTTAAGTTGCTTAAAGTATTACTTAAGCCTAATGAGGTTTCACTTACCAGGGGCTCCTACCAGCCCCCTGCAGCTGTCTTGTGCCCACACAGCCACTCACCCGGTCCCCCGCCGCAAGTTAGTTTAGTTTTCACCGAGCACTGCGCCTGCGCAGCTCTGGTCACGTGTATCCTTGTTCGGGTTCCCCGCCGCAATAGCATCCTGCACAGGGGGGCTGTTGGCAAAAATGAAGCAAACCCACGGCAGGGGCCTGGAGCATAGGTGAGTGGCTGCCAGACCGCCTATTGGGCCAATCAAACTGCGGGGATCAGATCCTATAATGTGACTGAACCCGCTGATGCTCAGGGTGGGGGGAGCGGAGCCGATGTTAATTACTAGTATTTGCTTTACTGCAATTCAGCAGCATAGCAGGCGCAGAGTGCCTGCTCCCCGATTATGCACGCTACGCTGCCAATAGTGCGTGTAGCATGCAGGGATACTAAATTAAGGTCCTCTAATTTACTAGTGCGTGTAACAGCATCTTACTTGTGCTGTTACACAACGCTGAGCTTAGTGAATCAAGCCCATAGTTCTTAGCCTGGCCGATTTTACTGTTTGGAGATCGGAGACATAAGACAACATGGGCCATATGCAATTCTCTTTTTCACCTGAGTTTTCTCCTAGGAGATAATTTTTCATCTTTGATTTTAAATAACTTTCCAGTACTTTTCAACTAAAAAAGTACCAAAAAGTTGCTTAAAAAGTACTATCAAAATTATTTTGAGCATGTTCTTGCCTTCTTGGGGCTTAAAAGGCATTTTATTGACAAGTTTAAAAATATCACCTAGGAGAAAACTCAGGTGAAAAAGTGAATTGCATATGGCCCCCTGAATGATATCCTGCTGCAGGAACTTCCTTTGAAACAAGAGGTATTGGGTGAGAGTGATATAAGCTCCAGAAAGGATACTTTTGATCCAGGAAACTCTAAAGTGCTTACATGATGTCCACAAGAAATAGCTAGAAGGTGTAGCTTTATTGTCAAACCACTAATGCCAAATATGTCGATCCACAGTGTTAACCACAAGTAGAACACTTACGTAATTCCTACAGGAGAGGTGTGTGAAGGAACTGGCGTGGGGTCACTGTGTGGACTACACACAACTCTTGTTCCACATTAATAGACTATGTATCATGGCTTTACATATCCTTACTGATTGAGAAATATGCCAAAAGTCTTTTTCCAACTGATTATACCAGCATGACTACCAATCAATTGACTTCAGGAAGATGATAGGAGCAAGCTACAGGATTAGGTAGCAACTAGAGAGACAAGGTAAAAAGGTAGGAAGATCCAATAAGCAAGAAATTGAAGAAAACAGCATATGAGACACAAAATTCAAGATCACAGAGACAGGAGTCATCAGACAGGTATGGGGAATGTATAGCACAGGAGACCACAAAGCATGGGTCCAGGGTGGAGTTAAAATGTGCAGGGGAATGCAATGAGAAGCAAAGAGTGCTAAGAGACAGAGAAAATAACAATCGACATAAAGTACTATAACTGAAATAGAGAGAAAAAAAGAAACTGAATCTGACAAGTGATAGAATAAATCAGAGGATGTTCACATAACCAGATCAAGTTACAATCACTCCAGCATTTTTCATTATTATTACTTTTAATGTAAGTGGTTTCTTAATACATATTCAGGGCCTTTTTTACTGACCCATTCTACTTCAATACTGAAAACATTATACAATATACGTTGAATGTAAATGGATTTCTGTATTCGAGTCATATTATTATGGAAATAGAAATATTTTAATATAAGGTAATGCATTTCACTGTGTGCACTCAAAGTTCTCCCTAATTGTTGGACCTCTTTCAGCCATACCTTATAATAACACTGCAGCCAGCAAGTAGCACATACATTAGACACTTTCCTGTTTTAATCAGGGTTCTATTTGAAAAAGTACCAATAAAGCAGTGTTATAATATTAGACACAATTAGACAGAAGAATATCATTTCATGGCACGCAGAATGGCAATGCAGCCTATAACGTATGTGTAATGTTTACTACAATGAAAGAAATATATCCGCAATAGGCATCCTTGTGAATGTCGCTGCAAATACCACACACCTCTCAGTGATTGCTGGTGAATTTATTGCTTTAGTCACTTATTGTAATGGGATTGTCTGAGGTGATGACCACAGGAAATTATACTGTGCAACCGCTGCAGGAGAGAGCAGAATACACAACACCGGCAATATACTGGCAGAGATGACAGCTTGCCTACTGATAGCAACTATTTCTGTCGCCATCTCACTCTATAAAAGCCATGTGAATCCTATTATTTGTATCGTTATTGTGGCACATCCACATGACGTAAGAAACTGCGAGATTATCTATCCTCTGTAAATGAGATGCAAGAAAAAAAAAAAAGAAAGAAGATAAACTTTAACTGAAGAGACAATAACATTAATTGGACTTATGCTAAGCTATCAATAGGTTGTTTTTGTTAAGTCATTTCAGATCGGTATTTCAGTGAAAGAAGAACCCAACAAGAGGTGTAACTACAGGGTATCTTCCCTCGGGACCTCAGGGGGCCCAGAGTTGTGAGTGGCTCCACCTACTACCCATGCCTCCCTCCAATGCAGGGGATCATCCTCCAGATCAGGCGTTTTTGTGGAAACACTTGTTATGGGAAGAGCATGATGTCCACGCTTGTTTTATGACCCTTAAAAATTGAGCCCCAAGGCCGTGGAGGTAAGGAAAGGAGCGCAGTAAAAGTTTTGCTGGGGCTCCCATAATATATAGTTACACCCCTTAACTCCTGCCGACCGCGTCACGTCGATGGACGTGGCCGCGGCGGCAGCCCTAGGACCGCCTAACGCCAATTGGCGTAAAGTCCTGGGGCCAGCTAATGCAGGAGCTCCGCCCTGCCTTCAGTCTCCGAGCGGCTATTGCTGCTCGGGAGACTGTTAGACGGCGTGATCGCCGTCTATTTATATGGTGCAGCGCTGCGATCGGCAGCAGCGCTGTACTGGGGACAGCCATGTGACACGGCTGTCCCCCTGGGACACTGGAGAGCGATCGGCTCTCACAGGCAGAAGCCTATGACAGCCGATCGCCTTAATTGGCTGGCTGTGGGGAGGGAGGGTGGGGATATATTTAAGAGACACTTTTTTAAATTAAAAACCAGTAAGGAAAATATTTGTACAAACAAAAATAAACAATGTGGGGGTGATCAGACCCCACCAACAGAGACCTCTGTTGGTGGGGAGAAAAGGGCGGGGGAAATCACTTGTGTGCTGTGTTGTGCGGCCCTGCAGCTTGGTCTTAAAGCTGCAGTAGCCTATTTTACTATAAATGGCCTGGTCCAACGGGGGGGGGGGGGAGGGGGTTAGCACTGCAGTCCTCAAGAGATTAACTCAACCCAACAACATGTAATTGTTCTGGCAGAGGGGAAGTGGGGAAATGTTTTACTTACTGGGTCCAGGCTGTTATTAGACACCTTCTTGTGAAGATTAATATTGCAAAAGTCGTCACTGTGTAAAGTTTTAAGGTACTCTACTAGAGTCCATAGTACTCTATGACATTGTCACATGCAGCACACAAATTTAAGTGTGACGCTGGCAAACTGAATGTTTGTTGCAAGAATGACCACCATAAACAAGAAGCTTTTTAAGTTACAGAGTACCCAGTTAGTTTATAGTGATCCAGAAACAGTAGGATTTTGTAACAAACCAAAATGAACCTAAAAAAAAAAACTTTACTAATAAGCTGTGTTAAATATATATTTTACATTTTAGAACAAGCAAGAAGTTTTGAATCCAAATGATACCATGTATTACCTAACTTAAAAGAAAATCATTAAGCTTTCGGCTATGAAGCCTTTGTCCTTCATTCCTGTACACTGACAAAATTTAGAACACAGCTTGTATACACTGGACATACTGTATGAGCACAACCTGGATAAGTATATACAAGCTGTGTTATCTTATCGGTTTCTTTTTGCCTCGGGTTCACTTTAAGTGACAGTAATACGTTTGCTCTTACTGCAAGAGAGATATCAATTCTGACTGCAAGCCCTCACAGATGCTTCTGAAGCTGGAAAACCCATAATGTAACAGGTGTGATTTATGGTGGCACAAGGGTGTTTTGGCTAAGGTTTGGGACTAGACTCCCGGCATTAGTGTCACCACTGTGGATCATATGCTACCTAGGAATATATGTGTAGGAGAGAACTTTCTTTTAGCTAGAACTTAATTTGAAAACACATATTATCACTAAGGGTTGCATCCTTCTTATACACACTGTTCTGTACAGTAATTGCACAGCTAGTGCACTGATATTTACAAATCTGTTCTTCTTGCATGTGTAGCTATTCATGAACAAACTAAACAAAACTAACTAAATAAGGCTTTACTAAAGGCTTAAAACATACACACTAAGGGTAAGTATTCAGGGGAGGAATTACAGCCACAAAAGAAAATCCATAATGATAGACAGGGCCGAACATCAGGGCATCACAGCGGGGACTGCTGTATGGGGCCCGAGTGCATCTGGGGCCCAGTGAACAGTGCCACACATGGGCTGCCCATTAATGTGATGAGAGGTGCCTTTAGGTTCATCCAGGAGTTACCGTAGTTGGTGATTATAGTAAATGCGAAACAAATGGGAGAAAAGCATTTTTATTTACCTGGAGCTCTTACCAGCCTCTTTTAGTCCATCAGCTCCCTCAGTACCATTCTGGTCTATCAGTTGTGCTCCTGTGAAGTCCCCACAATCCAGGCTGCATGCCTCCTCCATTGTGTTCCCATACATGGGAGCGTTCTGTGCAAGCGCAGTTATGAACTGAGCATATGCAGAATGCTACCAGCCATGGGAGCACGGGAGAAGTGGACACATGGACGTTAGTGTGTTCGGGTCTTCAAAGATTGTGATTTGCCATGTGGTAGCAGAGGGGAGTGAGGGGGGCCCAGTAGGTTTGCCCATTATGGGGCCCAAACATTTCTGATGGCGGCCCTGCCTCTGGTTCAGAGGCCATGGTGTGGTCACAATCTCTGCGTCCCCTATTGCTATTCCACTGTCTCCGTCAGCACATTCCAGCGCTTTGTCTTAAGCCATTATCTGACATTCCTGTACTGTCACTTTTTTGCATTGTTTTGCATTAATTATGATATTATGAATTTCTGATGTGTTTCTATTATTCATTTTTTTTGCACATTATTATTTTGCACATTAATTACTGGCACTATTGTACTTTCTTTTGGAACCTGGGTTCCACCATTATTTTTTTTAATCTTATGTGGATCCATTTATTCACTAATTTGACGTTGCTGCTATTACTTACTGCCTAAATTGAATATATATTATGATGAAATGGATGATGCATTGTGACTATGCTTTTAATTTTTGTTGTTTTATACTAGATCAATCAATAAAGTATAATATTTATTATCCTTATATACTGGAGAGTGGTTCTGTTTTTCAGTGGTGAATTTCTTGTTCTACATCATATGAGGGCCAAAAGTCAACAACGGACTATGATTGATTGATTTTCTGTAAATTATAATGGAAAGAACTGCCTACTGGTACAGACAAATAATGCAGGTCTATGAAACCCTACATATAGTTACATTTTAGAGGTTTGAAACAAGAACTGATTAATCAAGTATTATTTACATAAATTGAGTAGTTATTTTAAATTCTGCAATGAATGCACATTACTGGTAAATGCTTACTTATAATAGCTCTTCGCATTTCTGAGTGTATTTAAGAATCTGTTGATGCTGCTGACTTGACAAATTTAAGATTTGAAATAATAGGATCATTTTCTGCTAGGTTCTATTCTCAAAAGAGAAGCTTATTGGCTTCAAAATTGTTGTTTATTATGATGCCAAATGTATATAGTAAAACAAGTAAGGACAACATACTAAATTAAAAGTTTCTCACTTGAAATACAGTCCGATTAAGGTTTCTACTTAAAGGTTTCTAAAGTAGTAGATAACATAAGTATGTATAGTCCCAACCCTAATTAGAATTAGCCTGTGCTCCTTTTTTCTTTCTACTAAATGTAGGGATGAAGAATTCAGGGCTCTACATTGCATTTTCATTGCAGTTTGATCGACTGTAGCCAAACTGAACCTAGCTCTCACGGACAACTGATTATTGCTCATAAAACGTCTTGTAGAAAAACACTCATGCGCTAAATAAACAGATAAAAAATTCAATGGCTCAACATCTGTGTGTGTGTGTGTGTGTGTGTGTGTGTGTGTGCGCGTGCGTGTGTGTGTGCGTGTGTGTGAATACAGTGGGTTGCAAAAGTATTCGGCCCCCTTGAAGTTTTTCACATTTTGTCACATTACTGCCACAAACATGCATCAATTTTATTGGAATTCCATGTGAAAGACCAATACAAAGTGGTGTACATTTGAGAAGTGGATCGAAAATCATACATCATTCCAAACATTTTTTTTTACAAATAAATAACTGCAAAGTGGGGTGTGCATAATTATTCGGCCCCCTGAGTCAATACTTTGTAGAACCACCTTTTGCTGCAATTACAGCTGCCAGTTTTTTTAGGGTATGTCTCTACCAGCTTTGTACATCTACAGACTGAAATCCTTGCCCATTCTTCTTTGCAAAACAGCTTCAGCTCAGTCAGATTAGATGGACAGCGTTTGTGAACAGCAGTTTTCAGATCTTGCCACATATTCGCAATTGGATTTAGATCTGGACTTTGACTGGGCCATTCTAACACATAGATATGTTTTGTTTTAAATCATTCCATTGTTGCCCTGGCTTTATGTTTAGGGTCATTGTCCTGCTGGAAGGTGAACCTCCACCCCAGTCTCAAGTCTTTTGCAGTCTGCAAGAGGTTTTTTTTCCAAGTTTGCCCTGTATTTGACTCCATCCATCTTCCCATCAACTCTGACCAGCTTCCCTGTCCCTGCTGAAGAGATGCTCCTCCCGAGCATGATGCTGCCACCACCATATTTGACAGTGGGGATGGTGTGTTCCGCCACACATAGCGTTTTGCATTTTGGCCAAAAAGTTAAATTTTGGTCTCATCTGACCAGAGCACCTTCTTCCACATGTTTGCTGTGTCCCCCACATGGCTTGTGGCAAACTGCAAACGGGACTTCTTATGCTTTCTGTTAAGAATGCCTTTCTTCTTGCCACTCTTCCATAAAGGCCAACTTTGTACAGTGCATGACTAATAGTTGTCCTATGGACAGAGTCTCCCACCTGAGCTGTAGATCTCTGCAGCTCGTCCAGAGTCACCATGGGCCTCTTGACTGCATTTCTGATCAGCGCTCTCCTTGTTCGGCCTGCGAGTTTAGGTGGATGGCCTTGTCTTGGTAGGTTTACAGTTGTGCCATACTCCTTCCATTTCTGAATGATCGCTTGAACAGTGCTCCGTGGGATGTTCAAGGCTTTGGAAATCTTTTTGTAGCCTAAGCCTGCTTTAAATTTCTCAATAACTTGATCCCTGACCTGTCTTGTGTGTTCTTTGGACTTCACGGTGTTGTTGCTCCCAATATTCTCTTAGACAAGCTCTGAGGCCGTCACAGAGCAGCTGTATTTGTACTGACATCAGATTGCACACAGGTGCACTCTATTTAGTCATTAGCACTCATCAGGCAATGTCTATAGGCAACTGACTGCACTCAGATCAAAGGGGGCTGAATAATTATACACACACCACTTTGCAGTTATTTATTTGTAAAAAAAAGTGTTTGGAATCATGTATGATTTTTGTTTAACTTCTCATGTGTACACCACTTTGTGTTGGTCTTTCATGTGGTATTCCAATAAAATTGATTCAGGTTTGTGGCAGTAATATGACAAAATGTGGAATACTTCAAGGGGGCCGAATACTTTTGCAACCCACTGTGTGTGTGTGTATATATATATATATATATATATATATATATATATATATATACATATATATATATATACATATATATATATATATATATATATATATATATATATGTATATATATATATACAGTGGTGTGAAAAACTATTTGCCCCCTTCCTGATTTCTTATTCTTTTGCATGTTTGTCACACTTAAATGTTTCTGCTCATCAAAAACCGTTAACTATTTGTCAAAGATAACATAATTGAACACTAAATTCAGTTTTAAATGATGGTTTTTATTATTTAGTGAGAAAAAAACCCTCCAAATCTACATGGCCCTGTGTGAAAAAGTGATTGCCCCCCTTGTTAAAAAATAACTTAACTGTGGTTTATCACACCTGAGTTCAATTTCTGTAGTCACCCCCAGGCCTGATTACTGCCACACCTGTTTCAATCAAGAAATCACTTAAATAGGAGCTATCTGACACAGAGAAGTAGACCAAAAGCACCTCAAAAGCTAGACATCATGCCAAGATCCAAAGAAATTCAAGAACAAATCAGAACAAAAGTACTGTAATTGAGATCTATCAGTCTGGTAAAGGTTATAAAGCCATTTCTAAAGCTTTGGGACTGGTGAACCACAGTGAGAGCCATTATTCACAAATGGCAAAAACATGGAACAATGATGAACCTTCCCAGGAGTGGCCGGCCAGCCAATATTACCCCAAAAGCAGAGAAAACTCATCCGAGAGGCCACAAAAGACCCCAGGACAACATCTAAAGAACTGCAGGCCTCACTTACCTCAATTAAGGTCAGTGTTCATGACTCCACCATAAGAAAGAGACTGGGAAAAAATGGCCTGCATGGCAGATATCCAAGGCGCAAACCACTTTTAAGCAAAAACATCAAGGCTCGTCTCAATTTTGCTAAAAAAACATCTCAATGATTGCCAAGACTTTTGGGAAAATACCTTGTGGACCGACGAGACAAAAGTTGAACTTTTTGGAAGGTGCGTGTCCCGTTACATCTGGCGTAGAAGTAACACAGCATTTCAGCAAAAGAACATCATATCAACAGTAAAATATGGTGGTGGTAGTGTGATGGTCTGGGGTTGTTTTGCTGCTTCAGGACCCGGGAGGCTTGCTGTGATAGATGGAACCATGAATTCTACTGTCTACCAAAAAATCCTGAAGGAGAATGTCCGGCCATCTGTTTGTCAACTCAAGCTGAAGCAATCTTGGGTGCTGCAGCAGGACAATGACCCAAAACACACCAGTAAATCCACCTCTGAATGGCTGAAGAAAAACAAAATGAAGACTTTGGAGTGGCCTAGTCAAAGTCCTGACCTGAATCCTATTGAAATGTTGTGGCATGACCTTAAAAAGGCGGTTCATGCTAGAAAACCCTCAAATAAAGCTGAATTACAACAATTCTGCAAAGATGAGTGGGCCAAAATTCCTCCAG